>NC_066869.1:47288898-47431398 GCF_022985175.1 Labeo rohita | reverse complement strand
TCTGAGAGCGCTGCTCGAGATGGATCAAAGGCGCGGCCGCTGTGTCAGAGGCTTTTAGATATTCACCCCAGCGCTCTGCTGCTGCCTGCCTCTCTAATGAATATGGAGAAGCCTGGTGTCGTGATGCTAGCATGCGGCTAGTGCAGCCGCGCGATGGGAAACAGCCGTCCTGCTGCTGCTGCTCAAACTTTCTCTGGAGGCTAGCAGCGTCATGGACAGAATAAGAGGAACATCATAGAAATGTGCTCCTATTTTTTTAATACTTTTGTTTTGTAATACTATCTATCTATCTATCTATCTATCTATCTATCTATCTATCTATCTATCTATCTATCTATCTATCTATCTACCTATCTATACCTATCTATCTATCATCTGAAATTAGATTTGCATATCATATCAGTAAAGCTTTTATTTTATTTTATTTTATTTTTTTATTTTATTTTATTTTATTTTATTTTATTTTATTTATACATTAGAATTTTTTTAAAAAAACTTTATTATTATTATTATTATTATTATTATTATTATTATTTATATTTTATTATATTTTATATTTCTATTGCTCTATGATAGAAACCCTAACCATATCTGAAACTGGAATAATATTATGGATATAGCAATTTGTTATTTTATTAACTGTTTTAATTCATTTAATTTTAAAAACTTGGTCCCCGTGTACCTAAAATTTGAGCATTATGCATTTTATTATATAGCATATTTTTTATTTTATTTTATTTATTATTTTATTAATTTTTTTTAAATGGTCTGTGTTTTAATCTTTTTAAATGTGTATTATTTACATTTAAATGTAAAACATTTACATTTAATATTTGTTTTACATTTTAATCTGTCTGTCTTTTAATCTTTTAATTTTTTATGCAATTTTAATACATTGATTGATTTGATTGATTGATTGATTGATTGATTGATTGATTGATTGATTGATTGATTGATTGATTGATTGATTGATTGATTGAGTCGATTCATTTCATTTGATTGATTGATTGAATGATGTAGGACGTCTGCTTTTCTTGTCACAGATGTAGTATATAGGTATTTTTATGTTAATATTTTTTGAAAGGCTTTATGCAATTAATTGCTGTATCTCATGTATGTGTTGTTCCGATGTCATTTAATCAAAATTTATCCTTGTGCATCCCTTTCCAGGGATCTGTCAGGTTTGCCCATTTTGCCCCATAAATCTCCATTAAACACAGCAGTAATGCGTCACATCTGCACATCCCTGCGTTTTTTTGTTCATGCTGTAAGGAGCGGAGGACGCTGCAGATGTCTGCGGTCTGATTACAATGCAGAAACTCATCAATCATCACTCACCAAAACCAAAGCAAGGACCAATAGCCGACCATCGGTCATTTCGCTGACACTAACACTGCCGCCCCATTTATTATCATCAGCCGAGCCGCAGGCTGCATTCTTTAACAACTTATTTTGATGTCCAGACGTCGTGAAATATTGTTATGAATGACGTCTTGGTGGGTTTGATAATGCTCGGGCTTCACAAAATGCATATTTTCAGAGCTATTAAGAGGAAACAAATTGCAGTTTTGTTTTTGCTCCCATGGTAGATTTGGATAGCCAGAGTTTTCACTGTGAGCATAAAAGGGCTTATATTAGCTGGAGAGAGCTATCTGTTAGCTTTCCCATCCATTTCAGTGACAGATATCTATGCTACCGTCTTTGCTGGTGCACGCTTAAAGGAATAGTTCACCAATTTGCTAAAAATGTAATCAGGAAATCCAAAATGTAGAGTCTGAGTTTGTTTCTTCATCAGATTTGGAGAAATGTAGCATCGCATCACTTGCTCACCAGTGGGTCCAATGCAGTGAATGGGTGCCGTCAGAATGAGAGTCCAAACAGCTAATAAAAGCGTCACAATAATCCATAGGTAATTCACCCCAGTCCATCTGTTAACATTTTGAGAAGACAAAAACTGTGTTTGGAAGAAACATGTCCATTGTTAAGGCGTTTCAACTTTAAATTTGAGTCCATAATCCATAATAACACTTCCTCCGGTGAAAAAGTTCATCTCCTGTTGTCTCTCACATCAAAATCCACACATATATTTGTTTTGAACTGTTTTAGACTGTTTTCTCTTGTAAACAGTACTTGATTTATGCATATTTCTCTCCTGATTCAGATGAGACAAGTGTTTCACTAGATCTTATGAATTATGGTTTGCAGCTAAAAACACATTATTGATGGATTTTTTCCTTCCAAACACACAGCTTTTGGCTTTTCAAGATTGTAATTGATGGACTGGAGTGGTGTGGATTACTTGTGAATTATTGTGATGTTTTTATCAGCCGTTGCGAATGGGTGCCGTCAGAATGCGAGTCCAAACAGCTAATAAAAACATCACAATAATCCACAAATAATCCACACCACTCTAGTCCTTCAGTTAACGTCTTGAGAAAAAAAACTTTGTATTTCAAAGAAACAAATCTATCTCTAAAGTGTTTCAACTTTGTTTCTTGCTGAAAGTCCATAATCCATAATAACGCTTCCTCTAGTGAAAAAGTTCTCCTGTTGTCTCTCACATCAAAATCCATCCATATATTTGTTTTGATCTGTTTTGGACTGTTTTCTCTTGTAAACAGTACTTGATTTTTGCATATTTCTCTCCCAATTCAAACTTTTTCAGTGGAGGAGACAATATTATAAATTATGTTTGCAGCTAAAAACACATTATTGATGGATTTGTTTCTAACAAACATGCAGCTTTTGGCTTCTCAAGATGTTAACTGATGGACTGGAGGATTATTGTGATGTTTTTATCAGCTGTTTGGACTCCCATTCTGACGGCACCCATTCACTGCAGAGGATCCATTGGTGAGGAAATGATGGAGTGTGACATTTCTCCAAATCTGATGAAGAAACAAACTCATCTCAGATTGTCTAAGGATGAGTATATTTTCAGAAAACGTTAATTTTTGGGTGAACCTTTTCTTTTAATCTGAAATCCAAAACCAGACCACTGCAGAATAGAGATTTGCTTAAGGAAATCATATTTTCTTGCATTGAATCCAGTGCTCAGAAGCAGTCTTTATATCAGCCTGGCAACTTGTTTAAAGAATGGTTAAAGTTTTATGATCTTTTAATCTTTTATTGTTACTTGTGTCATTTTTTTAACCCTCAGTCCAGTGCATTCACATGCATCCAAATATAGCTCCTCAAGACGTGTCAGGCCAGGTTTGCATCAATGACATCATTGCTTCTTGTGCATCTCGTCACTGATGTCAAACCTGCCACAATGCGGCGTATCCGAATGCACGCAAATGCAAATGAGATTTGTGTATCTTGCTGTTTTCGCGTGCAGCGTGCACGTCCGTGTTTGTATGACACGCAAGCTTCCCCCAAACCCTGATCTAAAACTCACCGGATTCTTCTGCACAAGGCCTTTGGTCATTAGCGGATCAGTTTTCAACGCGCCGTAAACATCTATTCAGAGCTCGGGATAAATAACAAACTCCGTCCCCTAAGACCGTCCGTCCTGCTCTTATATCTGTATGCGATGGCATCTGCAACGAGAGGAACGAAATCTGCATAATTGGCAAGCGTTGAATACACACAGTTGTCATCTTTTCTTCAGGTAATGAATCACTGGTTGCGCACAAACAACAACAACAACAAAACCGAGTCTTAACGCTTTGGCAACCTCCAGCAGATTGTGTCTTTACTTCTAATGAGTCTGTAAGTGATATCGCACCATTCCAGCGAGCAATTAGTGAGCGGGGAGTCACAGTTTCGCTGAGGCATGGGGCTTCTGGGTATTTCCAATGGCTTCTTTGAAATGGGCACTGCCGAGGGAATGGAAAACTTTCTGGAAACTTGTGTCGTAGAATTTAATAGCTTTGTGTTTCCACCATACCCTTTTTTGTATCATTGTTTAGCATTTTATGTCTACCTCATAGAAGCAGTCAGATTTGAGACTTTTTAATGAGCTTAATCAGTTGTTGTAGTATTTATTAATATTTTAAAATATTTTATTTTTACATTTTCATTTTAATTTAAGTTTTTTAGTAGTTATTTATTTATTTATTTTTATTTGTTTTATTTATTTTGCTTTGATGTTAAATAAAAATATTATTAAATTATTATTTTAATGAAATGAAATGAAATGAAATGAAATTAAGGATCCATCAGAGTCAGATGAGTTGGAGAGTCTTTTTAAATGATTCATTAAAATGACCAACTCATAAGAATCATTAGTTCATAAATTGGGCTTCACTCTCTAAATTTGATTCACTAAAGAGAACTAAAAGAGTTGTTTGTTTTGTGAATCAGACTCCACTGATTGCACTCTGTTTCTGATTCACTAAAAAGAAAAAGAAGTTTTTTTTTCATTTTTGAATAGCATTTTACGATTTGTTTTGAATTTCTAAGAAAATAAATAAATATAGCCTGCAAAAAGCCTAATTTGTTTGTGAATCGAACAACACTGATCAGTATTTTCAATTATTTTATTTTTAAATTTTCATTTTAATTCAAGTTTACATTTATTTATTTATTTATTTATTTATCCATCCATTAATTTATTTATTTTTGCTTTTATGTTAAATAAAAGCCAAACTAGTTAGCTTCAGTTTATTTTTATTTCGGTTTTATTTTAGTAATTTTTTGTAATTTTTGTTTCAAATTAAACCCAGATTAACTTTAAACAGAAATTAGAAATGTTGCCTTGCCATAAAATAAAATAAAATAAAATAAAATAAAATAAAATAAAATAAAATAAAATAAAATAAAATAAAATAAAATAAAATAAAATAAAATAATTTCAAAATTTCAGTGTTATTTTTAATTGCTGAAAATGATGTTTAATAGTTAGTGGTAACGCTGATTGCAAGTAATGAAAGCTTGTTGAATCTGATTCAATAAGATTCAGTAAGTTCTGTGAAGGACCCATCAGAGTCAAATGAATTAGTGATTCTTTTTAAATGATTCATTAAAGTAGCCAGCTCTTAATAATTATTTGTTCATAAATCAGGCTTCACTCTCTGAATTTGATTCACTAAAGAGAACTAGTTCAAAAGAGTCATTTGTGCTCATGTTTCTGATTCAATAAAAAAGATTCATTTTTGAACTGAATTGCACCTTTTTTTTTTGACTACTAAAAAAAAAAAAATGCGTAAAAGACTAATGCATGCAGCCTGCGATGATGAGCTCGGGTAAATTAGGACGTCTTCTGGTTGACTGACTGGTAGCCATTCCTCATTTATGTTCCCTCAGGTTCAAAAAGCACGCCATAGTCAGAAGTGAAAAGCGAAAAGATCAGTAGCACATGATAACATACAGTGTTATGTGATATCTTGGTATACTGGATGCTTTGGGACCATATCTCATCATATCTGCGCCTACACACACGCACTGACGCCCATGAGGAAAAACACTACATAATGAGCCACATATCGGGTGTCACACTAATTTAATTAGAGTGAATTGAGGCTGTTTGCGGGAGGCCTAAATACAGCCGGCGACTGTCAGCGGCTCAGTTTGTCTCTGCTGATTACAACACAAGCTGCTGCTTTCTCTCACCCCGTCTTTCCTACACGTCCTCTTTCAATCCATCTGAGATGCTGAATCTGATGCCACAGTCTGTTTATTACACTATGGACTGCTATTTCGAGGTCTGTGATATCAGACGCTCAGTTTTCGATGTGCATCTTTGATATGTTCCGTTGATTTGTTGTTGGTGGCTTTCTGTGTTAAGAGCTTACATTTAATTTAAAGTGCAAATTTGTCTTGCGGATTTTGTTATTTGTGATGTTTAAAAAAGCATAGTTTTGACATCCCGTGGAAATGTTGAGATGAGATTTAGAGTCATGTTCACATTGTTAGATCTTGAAAACTAAAACCCAGTTGATAACAGCATTTATATCAGAGTCGGGGGACGATAATGTGCAGTTTGTGTCGCAAATCTCAAGAGTACAGAATCAGTATTTCTATATCTAATTATCATTCAGTGGGGTCTTGGAAACAGTGATGAATGTTATGATGCATAAATAATCCATTTATTTACTTATTCATGCAGTTATTGACATATTTTCTTATTTATGCATTTATTTTTATTTTTAATTGTTTATGCATTTACAAAGATATGCCTTTATTTATACAATTATTTCCATATTTTCTTATTTATGCATTTATTTTTCATGCAATTATTTATGGATTACTTAAATATGCATTTATTTATGCAATTATTTACATATTTTCTTATTTATGCATTTATTCTTCATGCAGTTAATTATGCATTTGCTTAAATATGCATTTATTTATACAATTCTTTACAAATGTTCTTATTTATGCTTTATTTTTTCATGTTATTATTTATGCATTTACTTAAATTTGCATTTATTTATGCAATCATTTATTTGTTTGTGCAGTTATTTGTGCATTTACTTAAATATGCATTTATTTATGCATTTATCTACATATTTTTATATCTATGCATTTATATATACAATTATTTACATATTTTCTTATTTATGCATTTATTCTTTATGCAGTCATTTATGCATTTGCTTAAATATGCATATATTTATTTATGCATTAATTATGCATTTTATGCATTTATAAATGTATGCATTTATTTGTGCAGTTATTTAGGTATTTATCTGCCAGAAATCATTCAACAGGCCAAATTTAATTGATCCACGCATTGTGTATCCATATATATGGTAAATGTTTTGTATAGATTTTTGTATATCACAATTTGTTGCCTTTTTTAACATGCAGCAATACATTTCTGTTCTTTTTTTCTATTTTATTATGTATTTATGTATTCAATCATTCATTTACGCATTTACTAATGCATTTACTTGCTTGTTTTCAAGAAAGTTTTGACAAAACTAGATTTGACATTTTCTAAAGCAGATCTCGGTGGGTTTAACATTTGCTGCCATGATGCAGAGGGGTTGCAAGTGATTTTCTGGTCATTTGGTATGACTCAGGCTCCTAAGTCGATGGTAGTTTTCCATAATTTCCGATAACGTTATAAAACACCTGTACTCAACAAACCGCATGATTTGAGGTGCCATTCGCTCGGTTTTGAGCAGTATTATAGTGATTACCACCTTAGAAAGCACTGCTAATTATTACTATTTGAAGACATTAGCTGCATTTAAAGAACAATCATCTTCAATTTAGTATGCAAAACCAAAGACCTTCTAGTGCCCTTGGAAATCATTATAGAAGTCGCACATCCAAGATAGGCTACTTGAGAAGTGACCCCGTACGAAGAAAATGTTGAAATGGCTGCCATCTCGCTCAGCTGAGGTCTTTTTAAAGTTTCCTCTTAATTTAATATTTTAACAGAGTCTCCAGAAACGAGAAGGTATAAAAAATGATCACCCGTACGCTTGCTTGGCACAGATTATTACAAGACAAGGTGAGAAAGGCAGTCTTTAGTGTTTAAATTATATTTTTCATGTTACAGTATTACTGGCTGAACCGTAGAAAGGTCACCCTCAACATTCATATTAATTATTCATCCTAATTATAGCTGAATGGACTCGGGCCTAATTTCACCGTATCTCGTGCTGATAGGTGAAATGGAGAAAAGTCATTGGAAATGGTCTAAATGGCTTTAAAAAGCGTGTAAATCCGCCAAAGAGAAGCAATAAAGGAGAAGAAGGTGACGCAAACTATTGAAATAAATCTGTTCGAGCGGCATTATTCTCGCATAATCAAATTTACGGAAATGAACATCATTTCAGCTTCGTGGATTATGTTTTCTGGCAGCAGAAAGCTTATTGGACTTTTTGAGGGAGCAAATGTATGAGAAAGTAATTTAGCCTGCCGTGATGCGGTAAGGTGAAGTATTATTATTTAATATTCCTAGTGAGATGATAAAGACAGTCTGGTTATTACTGTGGAGATAATTAACTCAACTACAAGATGTAGATCAGGAGTTTTCACTTTTCCACATATATTAAGATTTGCTCCTCTTGATGAGTAATTTAATTATGCCGTCATTAGCAAATCGTATTTGCAATTTGTTTTTTTTGTTTTTTTCGGTTTTAAAGGCATTTAATTGTTTTCAGATATGCTATAAATAACAGACTTATGTATCTTTATGATACTTTTACAATGAGTTTTTTGTTGTCTTTTTTGTAGCTTGACAGCAGTTGTTGATCTGCCAATTCTTCCAAATAAATATTTAATATTTTTAAATACATTTAAGAATGTTTAAATGTATTCTAAACACATATATTTAAAATATTAAATAAATAGATACATTAGGTGTAACCATTTTGACTCAGGAATTTGCATATAGGTACATATTTTAATAAATATTGTAGAAAATAATAATAATAATAATAATGATAATAATAATAATAATAATAATAATAATAATAATAATAATAAATCAATATTGTAATGTGGAACTTTTTTTTTTTTTTTTTTTACATTTTTACATGTGAATTTTCCACAATGAATACCTTGTTTTTTATTTT
Organism: Labeo rohita; assembly: GCF_022985175.1. Taxonomy (NCBI): domain Eukaryota; kingdom Metazoa; phylum Chordata; class Actinopteri; order Cypriniformes; family Cyprinidae; genus Labeo; species Labeo rohita. The sequence goes on along the minus strand of NC_066869.1, from coordinate 47,422,921 downwards.
ATTTTATTTTTTTATTTATTTATATATATTTTTTTATTATTTTAAATTTAGACAATTATAGATATTTTTAAATGGATACACATTTTAATAAATATCTGTATGAAAATATTTATGAAAAGTAATGGAATACATAAGCAGTATATACAATCGTATTATTATTATTATTTTTTTAAAGACATTTAATTGTTTTCAGATATGCTATAAATAAAAGACTTATGTATCTTTATGATACTTTTACAATGTTTTTGTTGTCTTTTTTTGTAGCTTGACAGCAGTTGTTGATCTTCCAAATTCTTCCAAATTCTTCCAAATAAATAACAGTATATTTAATGTTTTTAAATATATTTAAAAATGTTTAAATGTATTCTAAACATATATATTTTAAATATTATGAATAGATACATTAGGTGTAAGTACATATTTAAATAATAATAAAATTAATATTGTAATGTGGAACTTTTTTGATACTTTTGTTCCCACCATGAATACATTGGTTTAATTTAATTTAATTTAATTTAATTTAATTTAATTTAATTTAATTTAATTTAATTTAATTTAATTTAATTTTTAGACAATTATAGATATATATATATATATATCTAACAAAATAGATACACTTTTTAGTAAATATCTGTATGGAAATATTTATGAAAAGTAATGGAATGCATAAACAGTAATTTATCATATTATTTTATGTTATCATTATATATATATATATATATATATATATATAATTTAAGTTTTAAAGCCATTTAATTGTACGCTATAAATAACAGACTTATGTATCTTTGTGATACTTTTATAATGCATTTTTTGTTGTCTTTTTTGTAGCTTGACAGCAGTTGTTGATCTTCCAAATTCTTCCAAATAAATATTTAATATTTTTAAATACATTTAAGAATGTTTAAATGTATTCTTAACACATATATTTAAAATATTATATAAATAGATACATTAGGTAACCATTTTCACTCAGAAGGGTGCATATAATTAAGAAACACCAAGTCACACATTAAATTAAATATGAATTTTTGACATTTTGACATTTTTGAAATTCTGGCGAGACATACTTCAACACATTGTGATTGGGAAAGTTGACGTTTTCCAGCATACATTTCTATACATTTCTTCCCCTGCCTCCTGCGCTTTCTGTCGCCTGCTAATATGTTTTCTTGCACATTTGCATGTTTATTAAATAACTCAAGGTGTGATTAATGTGGGTAGCTTGTTTAAGACCAATCCAAAGTTCTCAGCTGTTGCTATGGCGATGCACAAGCCAATCACATGCAGGAATGACAGAAGAAGAAGAGCTGGACTGTATGCAGCTGTATGTAACTGTAAAAAAACACTTATTTTTTAGTGGTTTCATAGCATCATCAGTAATTGGTGTGGATAATCACACTATTATAAATGTAATGTTGATGTATTTCACACCATCTGAATTGTCTCCCCGAGGTTCATATTATCAAGCAGCATGAGTTTGAGTTCACAGCTCTGCATGAGATAAAAACTCACAGCGAAGCCTTGAGAACTACTGTACTTCTGATGCTTTTTGGAAGAAGTTGAATATTCATGTACAGGAAATTTTAAGCAGTGACAGCAATGTCCTGCAGTGTTGTTTATTATATGTATTGCAATTTGTATTGCTTTATTGTTTAATGCTTTTTTAATGGGAGATAATTTATTCTTCTACTGAATAATTTGAAGGAGAGTGACAATGTTTAGTGTATGTGTACTGCGTGTGATTTATATGCAATTTCCCTTTGAAAGTATTTAATTCATTCTGTCATCCATCTAAAACTACACTGTGACTTTTCATAAATTATCTTCTGAGTAAATTGAACATGTTAAGCTACCTTAACTAGGCAATAATAATAAACAGCCAATATTTTAATAATAGGCATGCTAATAAGTAACTAGTTCATAGTGAGAATTGTTCTCTATACCAAAGTGTTACTGTTTTTTTTTAAGTAATGTTAACATATTGAAATTTAAAGTGTATTGTACTCAATTACACTCCTTTTTATGCATTCTTATGTAGTTTATTTGTACTTTTTTGGATTTACCTGTTGCAAAAAGAACAGAACAGAACTTGAAATGGAAACCAGAAAATATACACACAAGACACTTAAGTCACACTTGAAGTGATGACAAAATGTCAAAGCAAGTAAGGTTTGGTAAGATTTTAAATGTTTTTGAAAGCTTTTATGGTCACCAACACTGCATTTATTTGATCAAAAATATAGTAAAAACAGTAAAATTTATTTTATTTTATTTATTTATTTTTGTTTGTTTTATTTTGTTTTATTTTATTTTATTTTGTTTTATATTTTATTATAAATAAAATTAACCCAAACATTTGAACAACAGTGTATTTTTGCTGCTTAGTTTTATAAATGTAATATGCAATAATAATGCAAGGCTGCATTTATTTGATCAAAAATGTTACTACATTAAAATAATGGTTTTTATATTAATATACTTTCAAATATAATTTACTCGTGTGATGCAAAGCTGAATTTTCATCAGCTATTACTTCAGTCGTAAGTGTCACATGATCCTATATATAAAATAATATATATATATTATAATATATTATTTTTATTCTTTTATTTTTTTTGTTTTTTGATCCTGTGATACTTTTTTTCTGGATTCTTTGATCAATAAAAGGCTAAACAGAACAGCATTTATTTAAAATAGAAAGGTTTTCTAACCATATACACTACTGTTCAAAAAAAAATTATTCTTTTTTTTTTTTTTTTTTTGAATGAAATTAATACTTTTAACTTTTTACTTGTGTAATACTTTTACACCAAGGATGTGATAAATCAATAAAAAGTGATAGCATAGATTTACATTGTTAGAAAAGATTTATATTTTGAATAAATTCTGTTCTTTTGAACTTATTCATCAAGAAACCTGGAAAAAAGAATCACAGGTTCTAAAAAAAACATTTGACAGCACAACTGTTTCCAACATTGATAATTCTAATAACAAATGGAAAATCACCTTTGCATCACAGGAATAAATTACATTTTAAAGTATATTGAAATAAAAACCATTATTTTGTATTGTAATAACATTTTGCAATATTACTGTTGTTTTCTGTATTTTTAATCAAATAAATGCAGCCTTGATGAGCATAAGAGACTTCTTCTTTAAAAAAAAAAAAAAGTGTAATGCCTAATGCAATGATATTCTTACATTTTGATTGTGAAGTGTCTAAATACTTACAATTTTGGTGCTTTGTCACTTACATATTGGTTTTGTCAAATTATTTAGTAAAAATACTAACTCAAGAATCCACTCCAGTGTATTTTTGGCACATTTCAGTTCTAAAATGTATTTCTGGCCCATTTAATAATTGCTGGAGGTAGAGAATGTTAAATGGGCCAACACTGTAGAGACGTCTACATCATGAAATTTCAGAGCTGAAGTCTAACACCATTGATTCTCATCAACTTCAGACAGCTTGAAAACAAACCTCTGTTGGACGGGTCATTTTCAAGCCAAATATAAGAATGGCTGAAAGAATCCTTTCAGCGAGAAAAAACCCAGCAAATGCATAAATAAGCCTAGAAATGGCACGCACAAGACACCTCTCTAATCTCAAGTGCTCTGACGGACGTTTGCATTCATGTTGGCTGAAATCCTCGTGTTTGTTTTGAGGACTTTCCCATTAACAGCAACAGGCCCTTTGGCCGTCAATCACTCTAATAGGTGACTGTTTCTGATGTGCGGATCGATAACCACAGTCTTTGCAATTTACCTACAGCGTCGTCCTTCAGCAGCCGCGGTCCCGGCGACCTCCATCGGATTTTACTGCCCACAGACACTGGAAGATGAACAAAGACGTTTTATGAGGTTATTACAGCGAGTAGCGCCACAGGGTTAGTTGTGGTTTAAAGTGGAGCGCGAATCGCAGGGCATCCCAGTGATGAATTATACATAGACAGCTGGAGTGAGATGAATTTTCCTGTGCCGTGTAAAGCCGCGTGTTCTGATGCATTCAGCTCTGTGCAGAATTACACTCTCGCTAATTGTTGATAGTAATCCCATAGTGTTTTGGAATATACTGTGATACTACTACAGTACTTTTTCTATATTATATTATATTATATTATATTATTGTTTTTTAGACAATTATTGGTATTTCCAAACAAAAGAAATAGGTACATATTTTAAGAACTATTTAAAAAATGAATAATAATAATAAACAAAATAATTAAATTAATATTTTAATAATTATTTATACATATACAAACACAATAATAATAAAATGTTTGTTTGTTTGTTTACTAACCAACTAACCATGGCACCACAGTATTTACATCCATTTTATTTTATTTTATTTTATTATTTAGACATTTATAGATATTTTTAAACAAAAGAAATAGGTACATATTTTAAGAAACATTTTATAAATCAATAATAATAATAATAATAATAATAATAAATATTTAAATCAAATAATGACATTATAATTTGAGTAATTATTTATATATACAGACACACAAACACAATAATAATAAAATGTTTGTTTGTTTATTTACTAACTAACAAACGTGGTAATGGCACCGCGGTATTTACATGGATTTTAAATGAAATTAAATGAAATTAAACAAAATGAAATGAAATTAAATGAAATGAAATTAATTAAATTAAATTAAATTAAATTAAATTAAATTAAATTAAATTAAATTAAATTAAATTAAATTAAATTAAATTAATTTAGACAATTATAGGTATTTTTAAACAAAAGAAATAGGTACATATTTTAAGAAATATTTAATAATAATAATAATAATAATAATAATAAAATGAATATTTAAATAATTACACACACAAACACAATAGTAATAAAATGTTCATTTGTTTGTTTAATAACCAACTAATTATTTTATTTTATTTTATTTTATTTTTAGAAAATTATGGGTATTTTAAACAAAATAAATGGATAAACATATAAAACTTATAATCTTTTATTTATAAGTGCCTTTCAAGACACTCAAGGACACCTTGAAAGTGATGAAATACATAAAGCAATATATACACTAATAAAAAATAATATAATTATTTGTCATATTTTAATATATACTTTTATTTATTTATTTATTTATTTATTTATTTATATGCTGTCTGTCTAGGAGAAATAAAGGAGATGTTGAAGAGATCCCATTTATGCTTTTTGTTTCTTAGGGGTTGTATATTGAGTATGGCAATAAAGAGGTACCATAGTATATATCAAAGTACCATGGTATTACTGCCAGACACCTTCATTGAGCCATAGTACCACCAGTTTACTTTGTTTGCAAGACTTGGTACACCAGCTTGAGTCTTCAATGTTGATATAGGCTGTTCTGTGCTGGTTAATACTAGTTTTTGTTGGCATGACTAGCAAAACGTACCTGGTGAAGGTGCCTGAGCAAGGAATCTAACTAGTTAAGCAGACCAAGGTTTTCTGATGTCTAACCGTTCAGCAAGGCTAAAGTAAGCATTATTCTTCTCCTGTTACGTCCACTCAGAACATTGCATGCTAATAATTGCTCCTAATATACGTTTCAGCATGTTTTAGTTATCGCCGCGTTTCAGCCGTCAGATTATAATGTTCACGAAGCTTAAACAACAGAGAGAGGTAATGGCCTTTCAAATTATTTTTCCCACTCTCAATTAGCCTGTGTGAGGCTCAATTAATTATGCTCAGCGAGGCCTTTTACCTTCATCTACAGTTTCAGCCTTTTCTTATAGTCAATGCTTTGACCCACGTAGACGGTTCACACAACTCTGTGCTGCTTAAACAGCTGAGAAATAGCCTTTATGGACCAAAATGACTCTTTTCTGACATAATTCAGTGACCCACAGTGGGCAAAAAAAAGTGGAGTTTTGTGGCCAGTTTAATTGGTGTTAGAGCTGCATTTCATTCAACTCAGAAAGTTGGCAATTACAACATCCTAATTGGAAAATGAAATTGTTTTTCCACTTTCCACATATAGCTCTCAAATTAAAATTGTAATGGTGCAGATTAATAAACATTATTTGTAATATAATATACTGTAATATAATATAATATAATATAATATAATATAATATAATATAATATAATATAATATAATATAATATAATAATGTAATATAATAAAAGCTTTGTTGAAAAGTATATATTATTTATTTATTTATTCACTTTATCGGCATGATAACACTATAGCACATACAGGCACATATGAGATTTCTGGTCATTTTCTTAAACAAAAGTCTCTAATTACTCCTTATTGAAACTTATTGCTTAATTGAGAAAGAAGAGAGACATTGAAGATTTCCCATTTGTAATTCGAGTGCATTGTGCATTTCCATCTCCCCAATTGGAAAATTTAGTTGTTTTCCATTAATATAGTTCTTAAATTAAAAATGCCAGTGGCATGAGTTTTTGAGCATCGGCCACATTTTATTTTATTTTATTTTATTTTATTTTATTTTATTTTATTTTATTTTATTTTATTTTATTTTATTTTTTTGGACATTACCATGTCAGTGATATTTTTTTATTATATTATATTATATTATATTATATTATATTATATTATATTATATTATATTATATTATATTATATTATATTATGAATGTTCATTTTTTATTTATTTCTTTATTTTATTTTATTTTATTTTTGGGATATTACCATGTCAGTGAGACTATTCTATTCTATTCTATTCTATTCTATTCTATTCTATTCTATTCTAATGTTAACTTTTATTTATGTATTTTTATTATTTTTGTTTTATTTTTTGGAAATGATTATATATATTATATTATATTATATTATATTATATTATATTATATTATATTATATTATATTATATTATATTATGAATGTTCATTTTTTATTTTATTTTATTTTATTTTTGGGATATTACCATGTCAGTGAGAATATTCTATTCTATTCTATTCTATTCTATTCTAATGTTAACTTTTACGTATTTTTATTATTTTTGTTTTATTTTTTGGAAATGACCATATTATTATATGATATTATATTATATTATATTATATTAAAAACACATACTTTTTTTTCTTTTTTTAACATATTTTTATTTTATTTTTTGGTCACTCTCATGATTATAACACTATGGTACAGGCATGTGAGATTACTGGTCTTTTTCTTAATCATAAGTCTCAATTTACTCTGCATTGAATCTCATTGCTGACTAGAAAGCAGCAAAGATTTTATTCAAGGTGTTGTTTTTTCACTGTTTTTTAGAGAAGACAGGTGTGTAAAACACAGTAAATTATCCTCTCTGTTGATAATCGTTCACCTGTTAAACAAACGCTAGCATGGCATTGCACCGTTTATCATCTGCAATTTAGCAGCTAGAAGAAATCTTTGTTATACCTGCCAACATAACAGCAGCATTCCCATTTTAACATCATCATTGAACGCTTTTACAGTCAGGAGTCAGAGAGATCCAGTAGGAATGTCCTACATGTGTTTTTGAACGGTTCTGTCTGTAATAAAGCCGTGGCATGGTTCGATACCTCGACCTTTATCATCTGGAGATGTTTGAGGTGGCCCCAGGGCTGCTAATGTTGCAGACAACACGTAGTTGAGTGGATTAGATCATCGAGGCTGCGAAGAGGCCTCATAAAAGTTTCAGCATGGCTGTTGTGTGCTTTGACTTGGTGCCTGTGAGTTTTTGTTTCAGCTGAGAGCATTTTCATAATTCAGTCATTCGTTTCGTCTGCATTTTTCATGCAACAGAAGTGTTCATGGCCAAGAGAAAAGAGACAGGGAATGATTACATTAAACACAACGTAAAGTAAATCTGAATATAGCAGCTGATGCATAATTCAGCCTGCTACCGTCATTCATTATTTTCCCCTCAAAGATGTAGGTCATTTGAGTAAAATGCAGTAAAATATTCACTGCTTTTCATTCCTGAACAGGGAGTGGCTGAATAAATAAGTAACCTGCTGAATGATGGGACATATTTTAATTATAATGCCGGTATGTTTTCCTGGGCATCTTTTTTCAGCACAGATTTTGGAGCTGGACCAGGGTTATATATTTTATTATAATATAATGTATAATATAATGTATAATAATATACATATATGTATATAATATTCAGATTTTTTTATTTTAGTTTTAGTTATTTTAAGTTGTAGTTTTAGTTATTTAATACTGAAAACAAATAAAATAAATAAATAAATACATTTTCGCTGAAGTTCAATTTTTTATAGTTAATGTTTCAGTTAATGTGTATTTTATTTGTGTATTTTATTTTAAACAATTTTATGGTTTTAATTTCATTTTATGTATATATATATATATATATATATATATATACATATGAAATATAAATAAGAAATGCTACAAATATGTAAATCTAAGTAATATACAATCAATAATAACAGTAAATTTATTTTATATTTTTATTTATTTATTTTTATTTTATTTTTTTGGGATATAATACCATTGAAGTGACACTATATTATTATATTATATTATATTATATTATATTATATTATATTATATTATATTATATTATATTTATTTATTATGTTATATTATTCTAAACTTTAAATTAACTAAAATAAAATTGTTTTCAATGTTAATTTAGTTTCACTTGATGCAGTAAAATAACTAAAATTAAAATTGAGAAATTAAAATCTATACTATAAAAATGACAACATTTGTAAGATTTAATATACAATGACAATATACATATTTTTTCTTTAGTTTTATATTTCAGTTTTAGTTATTTGAAGTTATAGTTTTAGTTTAATACTGAAAATAAAAAAAAATAGCTGAAGTAAAAAAATAGCTGAAGTACAGTTTTTACAGTTAATGTTTCAAGTAATGTGTATTTTATTTTCAACATTTTAATGGTTTTAATTTCATTTTAAATATATATATGAAAGAAATGAAAAACAATACTATAAAAACTATATGTAATGTAAATAAATGTAATGACAATATATACATATATGTAATATATAGTTTAAAATGAAAAAACATAACATATCAATAATACTTTAACACTGACCTGGAATGAGTAAGACTGCCTAGTTTTCAATTAAAATTTGTTAGAAAATCTACTAAATCAGCAAAAGCGTGTGTACTGTACAGCGGATGTTTCTGCCGCAGTCATTCAGGTACATTACGAACGTGGTGACCGCGTGTCTCTTAGAACAATTACTTTTACCTGTGACTCCATCTCGATCTGGACTCGTCCTTGACTCCTTTTATAAGAATAAAGGAGCGTCTGCGGCACACAGAAGCGCTCGGGGCCTATTATTACTTAAATAAATGAAGGGGTAATCACGGGTCAGTCGACTGCAGCGAAACTAGACTGAGAAACTGGGGACTCGCGGGTGTAATGAGAACAGGACGTATGCGTGTAGTATGTCAGCTCTCTCTATGCACAGATTTCGTCTGTGTTCTCAATAGCACATGCTAACATGCTACTCTTGTGTGCAAACTTTGTGAATTTGACGTAGACATGACCTAAAACTGATGACTGGATCATACATTACAATGCACCGTCTCGAAATCACAGTTTCTATTGTTTGGTTCTTTGCTCATTATTTGATTGGATCGACACCTGTTAAAAGAGTTTTGCACATGAATGGATTGATAATATGCTAATTTCCCAGCTTTTATTTCTGAGATGCAATTTTACATGGTTTATTAAATTGGAAACCGTGTTGAAAGCAAGAATCACAATCTTGTCAAATATATTTCAATTTTGATTCATCATTTATTTTACTTTATTTGTCCTTCTTATACAGTGCTGGAAAGACCTGTGCATTCTAGTTCATTTAAATCGTTCATTTAATGCTAACAACATGCTAGTAAATTGCTAATCATGCTAGAAACATAGCAACATGCTAGTAACATGGTAATCATGCTAACAACATGGTAGTATCATGCTAATAATGCTAACAACATGCTGGTAACATACTAGAAACATGCTACTCATGTTATAATCACGTTAGAATCTAGTAACATGTTAGTAACTTGCTAATCATGTTAAAAACATGCTATTAACATGCTAGTAACATGTTAACCATACTAGAATATGCTAGCAACATGTTAATCATGCTAACAAAAAGCTAATAAAATGTTGGTCATTCTCGAATCATGTTAACAACATGCTAGTAAATTGTTAATGTTAGGGAACATGCTAGTAACATGCTAATCATGCTAACAACATGTTAGTAAAATGCTAGCAACATGCTAGTAACTTGACAATCATGCTAGAAACATGCTAGCAACATGTTATAAACATGCTAATAACATGCTGGTAACATGCTAATCATGCAAACAACATGCTGGTAACATGCAAATCATGCTAGCAACATGCTAGTAACTTGCTAATCATACTAGAAACATGCTACTCATGTTATAATCACGCTAGAATCATGCTAGCAACATGTTAGTAACTTGCTAATCATGTTAAAAACATGCTATTAACATGCTAGTAACATGTTAACCATACTAGAATATGCTAGCAACATGCTAATCATGCTAATAAATTGTTGGTCATTCTCGACTCATGTTAACAACATGCTAGTAAATTGCTAATGTTAGGGAACATGCTAGTAACATGCTAATAATGCTAACAACATGCTAGTAAATTGCTAGAAACATGCTAGTAACTTGACAATCATGCTAGAATCAAGCTAGCAACATGTTAGAAACATGCAAACAACATGCTAGCAACATGCTAGTAACTTGCTAATCATACTAGAAACATGCTACTCATGATATACTCACGCTATCATACTAGCAACATGATAGTAACTTGCTAATCATGTTAAAAACATGCTTTTAACATGCTAATAACATGTTAACCATACTAGAATATGTTAGCAACATGCTAATCATGCTAACAAAAAGCTAATAAAATGTTGATCATTCTCGAATCATGTTAACAACATGCTAGTAAATTGTTAATGTTAGGGAACATGCTAATAACATGCTAATCATGCTAACAACATGTTAGTAAAATGCTAGCAACATGCTAGTAACTTTACAATCATGCTAGAAACATGCTAATCATGTTAAATGCATGCTAGCCACTTGTTAGTAACTTGCTAATCATGTTAGAAACTTGCTAACAACATGCTAGTAACATACTAAAACATGCTAGTAATTTGCTAATCATGATAGAAATATGGTAGCAACATGCTAGTAACATGTTAATCATGTTAGAAACATGCTAGTAACATACTAATCATGCTAGAAAAATGCTAGTAACTTGCTAATCATGGTCGAAACATACTAGGAACATGCTACATCATGCTAGCGACATGTTAATTCATGCTAAATCATGCTAGCAACATGGTAATTCAAGCAAAGTCATGCTAGCAACATGGTTAAACTATGTTAAATCATGCTAGCAGCGTGGTTAAACCATCTTAAATCACGGTAGCAACATTTGTTAAAAACGTGTGTTCGCACTGTGTCCCAAACTTCAATTTCAACGATTAAATTCAAACTCTAAGCTTTCCAGAGTTAGTTCAAACTTTCAGACAAGGCTTTCTCAAGTCAACTTTAAAGTTCATCTAGAATTGTTTTTTTTTTTCTTACCGTTTTGTCTTTTGTTCTAGAAAATACAGCTCTGATTGATTTATAAAATACCATCTAATTACCATCTAAGTATTATACTACCATTCAGGTGTCAGTAAGTTTTAATAATAATACTATTATTAGTGATGCTAAAAATTCAGCTTTGCATCACAGGAATAAATTACATTTTACAGTATATTCAAATAGAAAACAGTTATTTAAAATTGTAATAATATTTCACAATTTAACTTTTTTTTTTACTGTATTTGTAATCAAATAAATGCAGCTTTGATGAGCAGAAGAGACTAAACCGTAGTTTATATATTTAAAACGTATGTCTTATACAGCAAATAGTAGCTCAAATAGTTAAAATAGTTGAACTAAATAGTGAGTAATTTGAGCTTGGACCTATTAGAGTTTTCCCAACACAGTCAATACACAAATTTTTATTCCTAGTATTTCATTGGATTAAAATCTGTGCTTTTAGAGAAAAATAAAAAGTAAAATAAAATAAATAAATAAATAAATCATGACAGTACAGGGTGTTGTGTGTGTGCGACCCTTCACGTCTGTTTAATATCTCTCTCGTTGCTTATCTCTAATGAGCTCTTAAAAAGCCATTTGAAGATGAATGCGTCCGCTCTAATGTGACTCTGATAAGATACAAGAGATAGGTTTTCATAAAGAGACGACAGCAGAGGCCGAGCAATTAGTCCAAATGGAAAGTTTCCAGCAAACAGCAGATGCGGGCCGCTACGAGCCGGTCCTCGGATGCCCTGTTTTCTTCGCATTCGGAAAACACGAACAGCCAGTAGTTTTTGTCTTGATCTGTGAGAAAGCCATCTGTCCAAACCTCTGGTGTCACCGTGTTCATTACGATTTAACAGCACTGATTAAACAAGTGTTTGGATGCACTCGAGGACGTCCACAATAATGGAACAGTGTAATTAGTGCTTGCGTTTGTGCTGCAGACATGAATGATTGTGCAAATCATGTGTCTTCTGCTGCTGCTTGAAGTGATCAGATGTGCAATTATTACTATCCTTTTTTAAATTGTGCAAGTGATAAAAAGTGACAGCAAAGACATTTATAGTGTTACAAATGATTTCTATTTCAAATAAATGCTTTTGAACTTTCTATTCATCTGTGAAAAATAAAATGCCTTATGATTTCTACAAAATATTGTTTTTAGCATTGATGATAATCAGAAATGTTTCTTGCGCATCAAATCAGCGTATTAGAATGATTTCTGAAGGATCAGAACACTGAAGTGACACTGATGACTGGAGAAATTTTAGCTTTGGTCACAGAAATAAATTACATTTTAAAGAATATTTTTTAAATTCTATTTATATTTTTTAATATTAAATAACAAAAAAAAAAAAAAAATACTCGCATGTAAATAATTTTGACTATATTTTTCGTCTAATAAATGCAGCACTGATGAGCATGATAAACTTCGAAAACATTTTAAAAATCATAATAAAATAAAACAAATAAAAAAAAAAGTTATTTAAATTAAACTGCAATAGTATTTCTGTTGTAACTGTTTTTACAGAATGCAAAATATACAATTATACCTTTTTGATCAAAGAAATGCAGAGTTGGAGCAAATAAACACAAAAACAAACAAATAAATAAAGATGACCGTTATCTTAGTAATACATCCAAATATAAATCAAAATCTATTACAAATAATGAAGTAAATAATGCAAATTATTATTTAAAAAATAAAAAATAAACAAATAAATAAATATAAAAAGTGTTTTAACTATTTTAAGTTTTTGTATAAATAAATAAATAAATAAAAATATAATTTTGCAACCTTGAACTTGAACAGTAGTAAATCTAAATAAAAATCTAAATTTAAGTATAAATAATACATAAATAATGCAAATTATTGTAGAAAATGTATTGTTTCTGTAGATTTTGATTGTTTCGTTTAGTTCTCCTAACTGACAATGACAATGAAATCAAACGTATGTATCTTAATTGTACAGTATTATGCTTGCAACACCAAGAGTATGGGTTTGATTTCTAGTCAAAAATACTAATTAGCACCATGGTTAAACTTTAAATTGTAATAATGTTTCACTGTTTTTACTGTGTTTTTTATTTGAAATGCAGCCATGTTGAGCATATTGAGCAAATAGAATAAATAAATAAATAAATAAATAAATAAATAGTTATTTTAACTATTTTAAGTTTTTGTATAAATAAATAATAAAATAAAAATAAATAATTTTTTTTTCTTAAATCAAAATTTAAGTATAAATAATACACATAAATAATGCAAATTATTGTAGAAAAATGTTGTTTCAGTTGATGCACCCAGCTGCCAATGAGAATAAATGTAGCTGAACTGTATTACACTTGCAACACCAAGGGTGTGGGTTCGATTCCTAGACAAAAACATGCTATTTTTTTTACGTTTACCCTGAAAGAAGTATCTTCCAAATGCATAAACGTAAATGGAGAAGCAATTGAGAGCTTTGCTGAAGTCTCCTGTTTGTGCTGAAGAAAAAGACCAAAGTTCAGATCTCAATTTATGCTCCGATCCCAAAATCTGTCATCAAATGCCAATATGATCTCATCAAATTCTCCCATGGTTAAATGATCTGATCTGCTATCCAAAAGCATTTTATAACCCTATACTCATACCGTATGACACATATTGACTCATATTCAGGACAAACATCTCCAGTCATCTCAAGCTGTTATGAAGGAGCAGGTTGTGTGGGGTTGAGGTTTCAGTGGCGTTTGTGCTGCGCCGCAGCTCTGATGTGTATTTGCATGATTTACTCCATTGTAATTATCTGAAGGGTAAAGCGGCTTTTCCGGCGCTGAGTAATGAATATGTTGTTTTACATCATCAACAGCCTCCATCAGTGTGATGAGAAGGTAATTACTGTTATTTTGTCTGCTGTTTTTCAAAGGGGGCAATATAAGCAGCGCCTAGATCAATCTACTTTAATGAAACGTTTGATTATATAGCCAGATGACCCAAGGATATAACTAATTAGCCTTTGCAAATGGCAGAATTTTCAATTTGAAACTCAAAAGAAATGCTTTAAAGGCTTTAAGAGCTTCCTAAGAAACACTTACCTGATATCTTTGGCTTCGGTTTCTCACTTAAAGAGACGTTCGCGTGAGTTCTTCGCCAGTATTTATTGATTTATTTTGTCACTAATTTGCAATTTAATTTCACTTAAAACTAAGTATTTTCTTAGTATGTATTTGTTTATTTTGTCACTATTTTACATGAATATTTTGTCTCTTTTTAGTTTACTTAAAAATAAATATTTTGTTAGTATGTATTAATTTAATTTGTCACTAATTGGTCATTATTCAATCCACTTAGGATTGATTATTTATTTTTATTATTTATTTAGTCATTATTTTAATATTTTGTCAGTATTTATTAGTACATTTTGTCTAAATGGTGATTTCAGTTCACTTAAAACAGAATATTTAATTTAATTTAATTTAATTTAATTTAATTTAATTTAATTTAATTTAATTTAATTTAATTTAATTTTATTTAATTTTATTTTATTTTATTTTATTTTATTGGGTGATTTCAGTTCACTTACAAATGGTTATTTTTCATAATTTATTTATGTATGTGTTTGTTTATTTATTTATTTATTTATTTACTTATTTAGCTAGCTATTTTGTATGTATTTGGTGATTTCAAGTTAATTAAAATTTATATTTTGTGAATATATATATATATATATATATATATATATATATATATATATATTATTTATGGATTTATTAATTAATTAATCCGTTCATTCATTCACTATTTTATGTGAATATTTTGTCAGTATTTTAATGAATTGAGAGCATGAGAGCATTTATTTATTTATTTATTTATTTAGTCACTATTTTAAGTTAATATTTTTTTCAGTATTTATTAGTTTATTTTGTCATATTTTTTAAATATTTTATTTTATTTTATTGTCACTATTGGGTGATTTTATTTACAAAATAATTTTTTGTTTGTTTGTTTGTTTAGCTAGTTAGTATCTATTTGGTGATTTCAAATTAATTAAAAATGAATATTTCGTGAGCATTTATTTATTTATTTATTTATTTATTTATTCATTCATTCATTCACTATTTAAGTGAATATTTTGTCAATATTTATTAATTTTGTCACTTTTCAGAAATTTCAGTTCACTTGTTAGTATTTATTTGCTTGTTTTGTCTTAAGTGAATATATTTTCAGTCTTTTATTTATTTAGTCACTCTTTGGTGATTTTAGAGAAGAAAGCAAGTCGTACGGGATTGGCAAATGACAGAATTTTCATTTTTCTTTGAACTATTCCTTTAATGTCGTGAGAAGATTTTCATGGAAAATGAAAGATGACAAGTCACATTAAAATCATTCTCCGAATCCGAAAGTCCTCCATTTGAGGACAAACAATCAGCCTGTTCAGTCTGTTAAAAATAATCAGCACCTCGGGTCATGAACGCTTGAACTGCAGTATGTAGTCTTGAAAGACAAGCCGCTCTGTATCCGTGTGAACAGACGCTGCCGGCGGTGTCTTCCATAAATCTTTGCCTGTGGCTGATAAAGTTAAAGCAAGACGTTAATTTGAGTACCATATGGTCGACTGGCAGTATTTCAGAAGCTGCTGTCTGCATCACATAATTTGATATCCACTCCATTTGAGAACAAGGTGAGAAAATGGTCTTGGAAGAGTCCCACTGGCCTAACATGTGCTTCTGAAGCCAGCTTTTTTGTTTGGTAAAAAAATTTAAATTACACTTAAAATAAAATAAAATAAAATAATTATTATTATTAATGCAATTATTAATGTATATCCTATTTGAGTTTCATGTTTCTCTCAATGTCAGAATTCTTTCTGGAGTTGCTGGACAACTTGGAAAAATATTTATTTTTACACTTAAGATGTGGTAAATCCTTAAAATAAAATAAAATAAAATAATTATTATTATTATAATTATTAATGCAATTATGAATGTATATCCTATTTGAGTACCACAGTATGTCTAATTTTTATTTTCATGTTTCTCTCAATTTCAAAATTCTTTCTGGAGTTGCTGGACAACTCGGAAAAATCTTTATTTTTACACTTAAGATGTGGTAAATCCTTAAAATAAAATAAAATAAAATATTATTATTATTATTGTTATTGTTATTGTTATTATTATTATTGTTGTTATTATTATTATTATTAATGCAATTATTAATGTAGATCCTATTTGAGTACCACAGTATCTCTAATTTTTATTTTCGTGTTTCTCTCAATTTCAGAATTCTTTCTGGAGTTGCTGGACAACTCGGAAAAGTCGCTGAACGACATGTTTGTGCGCACGTACGGCAAACTGTACACGCACAACTCGGAGATGTTCGAGGATCTGTTCTCCGAGCTGAAGCGTTACTACACGGGCGGAAACGTCAACCTGGAGGAAGTGCTGAACGACTTCTGGTCGAGACTTCTGGAGCGCATGTTCCAGCTGCTGAACTCTCAGTACACCTTCACGGACGACTTTCTGGAGTGTATCAGCAAATACACCGACCAGCTGAAGCCCTTCGGAGACGTGCCGCGCAAGCTCAAGGCTCAGGTCACCAAGGCCTTCATTGCGGCTCGCTCGTTCGTTCAAGGACTCATGGTGGGTCGGGAAGTGGCCAACAGAGTGGCAAAGGTAAGGCATCTATTTTTACATGAGTCTTCCTGCTCGTGCTCAGCTTTCACTGGACGTCTAGACAGGTCAGTGGCCTTCAGCGTCTGTCGATGAAATAAACCCCATACTGCGCAAGAGTTCTGGAGAAAACATCAGTGAAGCACAGAGATATGCTTTCCTGCTTTTTTCTAGTTATATGTATTATATTCGAATATTTATTTATTGTATTATAGTAAAGTGTTATTCCATTAAATGTTTTAATTAATAATTATTTCATTTAATCATTTTCAAACTATGTATTTGATATATATATATATACACATACAATAATTGTTATTAGGAGTAGAATGTTATTAATAATAGTAATAATAATATATTACAATATGTTAATTTCAGCACTTGTAATATATTATAATATGTTAATATATCTTGAATTTATTTTTTTTTATTTAGCATGTAAATATTTATTTTGGATATTATATTTTTTCAAGTAAAACGTTGCATAAACTTATATATATTTTGTAGAATCCATTTATTATTATTATTATTATTATTATTATTATTCATTTTTCAAACTATATATTGGATATATACATTGACACAATTATTATTATTATTATTATTAATATAAATTTTACTTATAATATAGTACAATATAATATGAAATTATATTTGAAAATTAATACAATATAATATAATATTATATAATAATATTCAATCAAGTATGTAAACATAAATATTTCTTTTTGTTTTTATATAGATTTTTATATAAAGATTTAAACATAAATATTTATTTTTATATATTTTTGTCATGCAAAACCTTGCATAAACACATAACACATTTGTAGAAGCATATTATTATTATTATTATTATTATATAAAGATGTAAAATATGTTTTTATTTATTTATTTATTTATTTCCACCAAAGCATATATGTTATTAATACTAATATGTTATTATTAATATTAATATTACTATACAGTGGGATTTTGGTGTAAACATAAAATAATAATAATAACCATTTTCAAACTATATATTTAATATATACATTTGACACATACAATAATTATTATTATGAGTATAATTTGTGTTAAAATAATATAATATAATATAATATAAAACAAAACTTTGTATAAACTTATACTTTATTTTAGCCATTCAATATAATATAGTGAATTGTTCATTATTATTATTATTATACACATTTAAACATGTACAATATTTATTTATTTATTTCTGTGAAGCAAAACATAATATTAATATATTAATAATAATATACATTGGTAGTTTTGGTTAATCAAAACTTTGCATAAACATAATAAGCATAATAATAATAATAATAATATATCCATATTTTTCAAAAGCTGCTGTTTTGTATGTATTTTACTGAAGGCCACTGGGTTGTATGTTTACACGCGTATTTTAACACCACCGAAGCGGTGTTTGCGCTTTGATGTGACAGCGGTGCGTTGGACAGGTTATGACATCCGTGATGAGAGATGCCCCGCGGAGCCACGGACACTTTCTGAGAGGAAGATAAAAGCGATCGTCTGGCAGCCGCAGCGGGCATCTCTGCTCCATTGCTCAGATCCGGCTTTGATAACTCGTCTCAATCACATTTTCCGCTGGATGTTTATGCTGTTTAATGGCTTACTGGATGATTAGAAGAATTATTGACAGATTCTCTGCTGAAGGAGTCCAGCGAATGCAGTGAGGTAGCCAGGCCTGGCCATTTTTTAGTGCTCTTGCAGAGGTAATATGTAGATAAGCTGCTTTTGTATTTGTGTCATCTGTGATGCTGAGGGTAGTGAGGAAGTGACTGTTGTTTTAGTGTGTTATAAAGACCTCTGTGTGATGTACAACATGTCAGAGAGATCAACGCATCTGTCGTGGGTCACAGTTCACCTTAAGCTAGGGTTAAGGGCTAAGCAATATATAGCAAATTATATAGAATTGTGTTTGTGTGTGTACCTGGTATTCCCTACATTATTTATTCCCTAAATAAATAAATAATCATTTATTTAATTATTTATATATTAATTATAAGTAAAATAAAATAAAATAAAATGCATTTTTTAAATAAATAAAATAAAAAAAGTTATTTTAAACAATAATAAATTATAATTTTAAATAATAAAATAAAATAAAATGCATTTTAACAATAATAATTAAAATATAATTGAAATAGATGGTATTCCCAACATTATTGGGACCAAATGTCCCCACAAAAAATGAAATAAAATAAAATAAAAAAATAAAATAAAATGCATTTTTAAAATAAAATAAAATGTATTTTTAACAATAATAATTAAATTATAATTTTAAATAATAAAATGCATTTTAACAATAATAATTAAAATTTAATAAAAAATAAAATAAAATAAAATGTATTTTTAACAATAATAATTAAAATAATAAAATAAAATAAAATGCATTTTAACAATAATAATTAAAATATGGTACTCCCAACATTATCGGGACCAAATGTCCCCACAAAAATAAAATAAAATAAAATAAATTATTTTTCCAAATAAATAAAATAAAACTAAATTAAATGCATTTAAAAAATAAAATAAAATAAAATAAATGTATTTTTGAACAACAATCATTTAAATATAATTTTAAATACTAAAATAAATTAAAGTGCGTTTTAACATTAATAATTGCAATATAATTAAAATAAAAAATAAAATACAATAAAATGCGTTTTAACAATCATAATTGAAAAATAATCCTAAATAATAAAATTAAATACATTTTTTACCTATAATAAATAAAATTAATATTATTTAAACATGGATTACGTAATTTATTATACACAATAAATATATAAAAATATATATATTTGTTTTAATAATATTTTGATTATTTATACTGTATTATTTAAGTCATTGTGAGGTTCTCTCTCTAATATTTTTACTGACAGGAAAAATATATTTTTTATGCATATCATGAATATAAATATGGTCCACATAAATACATTTGAATGAGTGTTTTTGTAACTTTGACAGGGAGTTCACATGAATGTGACTGAAAGCTTGAGCATGTCTATTCTTAGCCAATCAGGCCGTATTGTTTGTAAAGGCACGTCTGTCCAATTCACAGCAGAGGGAAGAGTCTTAAATATATTTCTTGGGTAATAGCATGTAATTGTCATTAGGAGAAGTGTTCTTAGGAAATGCTTACTGTGACTGCAGATTCTTAAAACAAAGAGTATATAATTACTCTGTTGGACTCTGCTATTAACAAAATAGTTTTTAGCTAAAGTTAATTTGCACCAAAATTGCACTAATTCTTAAATTTACCTTTACATGTTTTAGCAGTGTGTATAAAGTATGCAAAACTAATGACATAAGATGTTTTCCTTACAGCAAACTAAAAAAACTTGCAATTTGTAACATTTTACTCCGAAAATATGCATTTAATTGCTTTTGTAATATACCAGTGTTTGCTCACTAAAGGATATTGTCAACTAAATTACATTTTAAACCAAGTAATAGACACTTTTCATCAACTCTAATGATCTTTGTATATGTGATTCATATTAAACATACAGCTTCAATGCTAATATCAAAGCAGGAGACTCACAGAGTGAAGAAAAGCAAAGAGAAACAAGGACAGATCACCCTGAACCCACATTCACCCTTTTACACAAACATGCCATGAATGTGTGCATTCCTGCAAAACTGAACCGTTGAATACTGTATGCATGGGCGCAGAGTCAGGGTTCTGCATACTTTTTTTTTTTTTTCTTCTTCTGCTTCTTCTTCTTCTTGGTCTTCTTCTTCCTTATCTTTTTCTGATTCTGATTCTTCTGAGCCAAAATGTATAGAGCTTTAGAGCTACAGCCACCAAATGCAGATCAGATCTTCAGACTATTCTGAAGTTTTGAAAGTAAGTTTCAAGTATATCTTTTCTAACTGATCCGACTTATGTTTTTTTAAATACCAGACTATCAGAACCACCAAAAATCCCATAGACTTTCATTAAGGGTGTGAAAACATTTATACAGTGAAACTTGTGGCGTGTTTAAGCTGTGTAATGCTATATCTGGTTTTAGCATAGCTGTTTTTGCTGAATCCATTGGTTTTTAGTTGATTTTAGCTGTTTTTTTTTTTGTTTTGTTTTGTTTTGTTTTGTTTTTTGCTAAATCATCTGGTTTAAAGCTATCTTTTTTGTAACTAAATCAGCTGGTTTTAGCTGATTTTAACACTTTTCTAGCTGTTTTTGTTTTGTTTTGGTAAATCACCTGGTTTTAAGTTGGTTGTTGTAGTTTTTAAGTAAATCAGCTGATTTTAGCTGATTTTTAGCTGTTTGTTTCTTTGTTTTTTGGTAAATCACCTGCTTGTGTGTTTTTTTTTTTTTTTTTTTTTTTTTTAACTAAAAGCTTCACTTTTTAGCTGTTATTAGTGTTTTTCTTTTGTTTTGTCTTGTTTTGTCCTGTTTTGGTAAATCACCTGGCTTTAAGTTTTGTGGGTTTTATAGTGGCCTATTATTATTTTCTTTCTTTCTTTCTTTCTTTCTTTCTTTCTTTCTTTCTTTCTTTCTTTCTTTCTTTCTTTTTCTTTCTTTCTTTCTTTCCTTCTTTTACTAAATTATCTGTTTTTTTAAGCTAATTTTAGCTTTTTGTTTTTTTCCTTTTTTTAATTTGTTAATTAGGGTTTAACTGATTTTAGATTTTTTGTTTGTTTGTTTTGTTTTGTTAAATCACCTGGTATTCATTTTTTTTTTTTTTTTTTTTTTTTTTTTGCTAAGTTAGCTGTTTTTAGCTGTTTTTGTTGTTGTTGTAGTTTTTTGCTTTGTTTTGGTAAATTACCTGGCTTTTTTTTTTTGGTTTTGTTTGTTTGTTTTGTTTTGTTAAATCACCCGGTATTAAGTTTATTTATTGATTTTTTTAAACAAAGGGTTTTTGTTGTTGTTGTTGTTGTTTTTTGTTTGTTTTTGTTTTTGTTTTTGTTTTTTTGCTTTGTTGATTTTTTAATTACCTGGCTTTAAGGTTTTTTTTTTTTTTTTTTTACTAAATCAGCTGCTTGTAGCTTCTGTCTATCCATCTATGTATCTATGTATCTATCTATCTATCTATCTATCTATCTATCTATATATATATATATATATATATATATATCATATCTATCTATCTATCTACATATCTATCATCTATCTGTAAGTCTGCCTGCTTTTCTATCTATCACACATTTTAGCTTAAAAACTATTAAATTATTTCAAATTTAAAACCTTCAAACTTCTACAAACATTCTGCCTATATAGGCTTTCTCAAGTCAACATAAGGTTTGTCTACAGACTTTACTCATCTAGTTTAAATATTAAAATCATTGTGATTCACTATAGATAATGTAATATAATATAATATAATATAATATAATATAATATAATATAATATAATATAATATAATATCAAACAGATTAGAGATATTTTAATAAAAGTATTTTTTAAAATGTATTTTGATAGATAATAATAATACTTGTTTTTATACATTGTGGGATCCAAATGTCAAGGATAGTAAAACTGAAATTTTGTTAAAAAATGATTAAAAATAGTAAATGATGTTTATCTTTAATGCAAACAGTAGGGCTAGGTTTTTAAATGTATCTTGATCAGTATAAAAATAGAAATGGAAATGTGTGTGTGTGTGTGTGTACTTTTTTTTGCAAATACTCGTTTTAGTTATAACTATATATGTTTCAGTTATAAATGATTTACTCTCTTGCATTAAACCAAAAAAGGGCTTGTTTTGTGTCATTTTAATGAAAAATGTCAGTAAGTGAAGCTTTCTGAATGCTGACGTAATTTAGAAATCTATTTAACCACTAGTGCTTCAGGGAAAAAAAAAAAAAAAAAAAAACACTTTTTTTTTTTTTAACTAAAACTTTTTTTTTTTTTTTTTTTTTTTTAGTAAACAGATATCTAAAACAATGATACACTGTTCTAGCCACAAAAAAAAAAAAAAAAATAAATACATAAATGGTTTTTAAAGAGTTTCAGTGTGCACCCGAACTTAAGGTACACAGTTTATTATGTGTTTTTATAGAATGCTGCAGGATGAGTGTCTCTGTGCCGTATGTCACGTAGCATCACTAATGGCTGTGTTTTGATTCTCTGTGTGTTGTGTGCTAATGGACCGGCCCTGTTTTCACAGGACTCTGACCTGTTCGGGCCAGTGATGTCACTGACCTGATGTAGGAAACCTGAAGAGAAACACGCTAAAATTGTTGTTTACATGCATGAACGCACTGATATACCCAGCCTGATACTGCAGTTATTTTAACATTTTATTTGCAGCTCGGTTTTGCTATGAAAAACATGATGTTAGTGCTTTGCTACTAATGTAAAGAACTCAATGCTCCTGCTGTTCACATCATTAATGGTTTGTCATTAGATCGATTTCATTTTGCAACTGGATTTTTTTAAAATTGTACATACAAACAGCAGGATAAATGAGATAAATAAAAAGTTTCACTTTTTTTAAATAGAATAAACAAGTCATTAGAAAACATTACATAGTTCCATATATGTTCAAATATTATTATCTAATTTAATTTAATTTACTTTAATTTAATATAAAATAATAGTTTAAATATAATTATCTAATATAATTTAATAAAATGTAATATAATATAATATAATAATATTATATAATATAATATCATTGTTTTTAGTATGTGTATTTTAATGCCAGCGTGCAGAAATCATGTCAAACACACTAGTTTGCTCGGAAATAAAAAGCTCCGGTTACATATTTGGGATTAATTGCAGTCCGGGCCTCATCGCTGGTATGTTTTCCCTGAATTAAGCACTGAAAATCCCACTTGTATTAGATTATGAGAACCATTTGGAGAATTTCATGCTGTCCTTCTGTACTTGGAATGCTAAAAGGGGCAAAAGAAGATTTAGCAGATTATTATATTTTTTTTCCCAGAGATTTAAGGATAACATTATTGAAACTACAGCAAAACTGCATTACAGTATTTAGAGGTGTGTGTGGTATCCAACTAAAAGGAACAGTTCACCAAAAAATTAAAATGAAAATTTGCTCGGGTCATCCAAGATGTAGATGAGTTTGTTTCTTCATCAGAACAGATTTGGAGAAATTTAGCATTACCAATGGATCCTTTTCAGTGAATGGGTGCTGTCAGAATGAGAGTCCAAACAGCTGATAAAAACATCACCATTATGCACAAGTAATCCACACCACTCCAGTACACCAATTAACATCTTGAGAAGTAAAAAGTGGAGTGTTTGTAAGAAACAAATCCATCAAGATATTTTTAACTTGTTAGAAAACATGTTAGAAATCTAATTTGCATATAGCTGCATGTAAAAATAATGCGATCTTGACCTTAAAGTGAACTTTGGAAGTTTTCCATGCTTCTATCAGGCCGTTTCATTATATATATATTTCATATATATATATATATATATATATATATATATATATATATATTTTTTTTTTTTTTTTTGACTATCATCTGGTTTAAAGCTGTCTTTTTTGTAACTAAATCAGCTGTTTTTAGCTGTTTATTTGTTTGTTTGTTTTGTTTTATTTTGTTTTTTGGGTAAATCAACTGGTTTTAGCTTTTTTTTAAGCTTTTTTTGTTTGGTTGTTTGTTTTGTTTTAGCTGTTATTTGTTTTGTTTTGGGTTTTTTTGTTTTGTTTTGTTTTTTTTTTCATTTTTATTTTTTATTTTTTTTGTTTTGTTTACTAAATCAGCTGGTTTTAGCTGTTTTTTAGCTATTATTTGTTTTGGTAAATCACCTTGTTTTATTTATTTTTTTTTGTTTGTTTGTTTTGTTTTGTTTTGGTAAACCACCTGGTTTTAATTTTTATTTATTTATTTATTTTACTAAATTAGCTGGTTTTAGCTGTTTTTTGCACTTTTCTAGCTGTTTTTGTTCTTGTTTTGGTTTCGGTCGCCTGGTTTTAAGTTTCAGCTGGTTTTAGCTTTTTGTTTGTTTGTTTGTTTTGTTTTGTTTTGTTTTTTATTTAAAAAAAGCTGTTTTTTTTAGCTGTTATTTGTTTTGGTAAATCACCTGGTTTTCTATTATTTTGTTTTTAAATAAATCAGCTGGTTTTAGCTGATTTTAGCTATTTTTGTTCTTGTTTCTTGTTTTGTTTTGGTAAATCACCTGGTTTTATTTTTATTTTTTTTTTTTTTTACTAAATTAGTTGGTTTTAACTGGTTTTAGCTTTCTTTTGCTTTGTTTTGTTTTGGTAAATCACCTTGTTGTTTTTTTTTTTTGTTTGTTTTAGCTCTTTTTTGTTTTGTCATTTTGTTTTTGTTTTGTTTTGTTTTTTGTTTTATTTTATTTAGTTTTGTTTTGTTAAATCAGAAATGTAGCACTGCATCGCTTGCTCACCAATGGATCCTCTGCAGTGAATGGGTGCCGTCAGAATGAGAGTCCAAACAGCTGATAAAAACATCACCATTATGCACAAGTAATCCACACCACTCCAGTACATCAATTAACATCTTGAGAAGTAAAAAGTGGAGTGTTTGTAAGAAACAAATCCATCAAGATATTTTTAACTTGTTAGAAAACATGTTAGAAATCTAATTTGCATATAGCTGCATGTAAAAATAATGCGATCTTGACCTTAAAGTGAACTTTGGAAGTTTTCCATGCTTCTATCAGGCCGTTTCATTATATATATATATATATATATATATATATATATATTTTTTTTTTTTTTTTTTTTGACTATCATCTGGTTTAAAGCTGTCTTTTTTGTAACTAAATCAGCTGTTTTTAGCTGTTTATTTGTTTGTTTGTTTTGTTTTATTTTGTTTTTTTGGTAAATCAACTGGTTTTAGCTTTTTTTTAAGCTTTTTTTGTTTGGTTGTTTGTTTTGTTTTAGCTGTTATTTGTTTTGTTTTGGGTTTTTTTTTTTTTTTTTTTTTTTTTTTTTTTTTTCATTTTTATTTTTTATTTTTTTTGTTTTGTTTACTAAATCAGCTGGTTTTAGCTGTTTTTTAGCTATTATTTGTTTTGGTAAATCACCTTGTTTTATTTATTTTTTTTGTTTGTTTGTTTTGTTTTGTTTTGGTAAACCACCTGGTTTTAATTTTTATTTATTTATTTATTTATTTATTTTACTAAATTAGCTGGTTTTTTGCACTTTTCTAGCTGTTTTTGTTCTTGTTTTGGTTTCGGTCGCCTGGTTTTAAGTTTCAGCTGGTTTTAGCTTTTTGTTTGTTTGTTTGTTTTGTTTTGTTTTGTTTTTTATTTAAAAAAAGCTGTTTTTTTTAGCTGTTATTTGTTTTGGTAAATCACCTGGTTTTCTATTATTTTGTTTTTAAATAAATCAGCTGGTTTTAGCTGATTTTAGCTATTTTTGTTCTTGTTTCTTGTTTTGTTTTGGTAAATCACCTGGTTTTATTTTTTTTATTTTTTTTTTTTTACTAAATTAGTTGGTTTTAACTGGTTTTAGCTTTCTTTTGCTTTGTTTTGTTTTGGTAAATCACCTTGTTGTTTTTTTTTTTTTTTGTTTGTTTTAGCTCTTTTTTGTTTTGTCATTTTGTTTTTGTTTTGTTTTGTTTTTTGTTTTATTTTATTTAGTTTTGTTTTGTTAAATCAGAAATGTAGCACTGCATCGCTTGCTCACCAATGGATCCTCTGCAGTGAATGGGTGCCGTCAGAATGAGAGTCCAAACAGCTGATAAAAACATCACAATAATGCACAAGTAATCCACACCACTCCAGTCCATCAATTAACGTCTTGTGAAGCTAAAAACGGCGCGTTTGTAAGAAACAAATCCATCACTAACTTGTTAGAAAACGTGTTAGAAATCTAATTTGCATATAGCTGCATGTAAAAATAATGCGATCTTGACCTTAAAGCGAACTTTGGAAGTTTTCCATGCTTCTATCAGGCCGTTTTGTTAAAAAAGAAACTCTTTTCTTACAGTTGGGAGGATAGAGTTGCCTAGTTCAATAGGATCAGTAGTCTGTCTGTCTGCTGAACAGACGTCTGTTAAAGTCTCATTGATGGTTTCCCAAGGGAACGCCACCGATTTTCAAGTGCACATACTCTTTCTGTTTGAGAGCCGAGCTTGCTACATTGTTTACAAGAATGCCACATTCTCTAAAAAGAGCAATACTTCAGCTCCTTGTTTTAATATAACAGAGTTTACCTGAAATGACTTGACTAAATGCTCATTTTTGCATGCAGTATTCCTTTAGTTATATAAGAGCACCTTGTTCACCCGTTGACAGTGCAATTTTAGTATCGAGATATTGTTATGGCTTTTGTTAGTATTTCAAAACAGTTTGGATTTTTATATTTTCCATTTTCATTGTAGTTATAGCTAGAATTTTAGGACATTTCAGTCACGATCCATAAAAATATGGTACTGTGTTAATATTTCAAGTAACTTTTAAAAAAAATGAGGTGTTTTATTATTATATATTTACTTATTTTCTCAGTTAACCTTTAAAATGTATAACTTCTTTTATTGCATAAAAAACAGCTCATTCACACATAATGATGTTTTGAGTGTTTTTTTTAATTATCACTGAGATACTATTATTGTCACGAGTCATGTGCGGGAAAGAGGAGTAGGGACAGGGAAATCAGGAACATGCACTTTAATAATATAATCCATACACAGGAACAGCAGGGAATCCACACGCGAACTCAACGAAAATCACACAAAAAGACTTTAAGACCCGACAAACAAACGAGGAACTGAACCAAACTTAAATACCCAGGCTAATGAGACGAGGACAGGTGATAGTGATTAAACAATGATGCCATAATAAGAAACGGAACAGGAAAGACCAAATAAGGACATATAAGGGAAAAACCAATGAAACAGTCCACAGGGGTGTGACAATTATAGTTTATATTAATATTTTAAATATGTATGTTTATTTTTGTGTAAGTTTGAGTATTTTTCTTTATATTGTATATATTTTAATTTGTGCTGTCAAATGATTAATGGTTAATCACATCCAAAATGAGTTTTTGTTTACATAATATATGTGTATATATAAATTCACATACATACAGTATATATTTTATATTAAAAAAATATTTACATGTATCTATTTATATTCATATAATTAATATCATATATAAATATATTTATTATTTAAACAACATATTTTTTCTTAAATATATATATGCATGTTTGTGTATTTATATATACAAAATAACATATAACATATATTATGTAAACAAAACCTTTTATTTTGAATGCGATTAATCACAATTAATAATTTGACAGCACAAATTTTTTTATTGTTTTCATTTCACTTTTCATTATTGTAGTGCATCAAGTTAAAGTAAATTCAAATAAATACATTTAGAAAAAATAGTAATTTTTGTGTTGTTGTTTTTTTCCTTCATTTTTGTAGTAAACAAAAACTTTTATTTTGAATGTGATTAATCACAATTAATAATTTGACAGCACTAATTTTATTTTGTTTTATTTATTTTTTTCATTTTTCTCATTTTTCATTATTGTAGTGCATCAAGTTAAACTAAATTTAAATAAATAAATGTAGTAAAAAATAATAGTGTTGGTGTTGTTGTTGTTTTTTTTTTCATTTTTGTTGTTTTTTTCACACACATATTATGTACAAAAAACTTCTACTTTGGATACGATTCATTACGATTAATCGTTTGACAGCACTAATTTTTAAATACATTTTTTATTTCAGTTTTAGTTATTTTAATGCATCAAGTTAAACTAAATTTAGAGAGAAAAAAAGTAATTTTTGTGTCTATTTTTATTTTTTTTTTATTTCAGTTTGTTTAACTAAATTAAAAAGGAGAATATTTTTTTAATGGTTTTACTGTAGTTTAGCTAACTATAATAACCCAGCATCTGTATTTAGTACATCTGTGTGCATTTGTGTGGTTGGTGCTCTAAGTGTGTTGGTCGGTAATTGAGCATCAAAGCTGTCAAAGGCCGTGTTGTGACATTATGTCGGTGCGTTCCCGACGCCCACCGTGTCCCTGACGACCCCTGACATTTGAGACGCGGCTAAAGTGCAGACTCTGTCAAGTACGACACCTTTCATCAGCACGCGGCCGGGTGGCCCAAGGGTGTAAACCTAACACCGTAAGACACTCCGGCCTGAGCCTGAGGAGTTGGCCTGGGAGTGAAGGGGACCGCCGGAGATCAGGTAGACAGATGCCCGGCGCAGCGGCTCTGGTAATTTTCTTTTAGTCCGCCGGCGTATGTCGGGTTTCATCAAAAAAGCAATCGTCTGAGGCCGTCACATGGAGGTGCGGGAGGATCTGATAGGTAGGAATGATAAAAGATAAAACACGGCCCTTCACGCCCGCAGATAGCCGGTTCGCCGAGGACGCTTGGGGTGACTTTTCCGCCTGTCCTACCTGACTGTTAAGAAGGGCCTTTTGACTTTACAATAAGTGACACCGGACCAGCCTCGCTGGGACTGTCTTTCTCCTCGACTCTTCATTTGAAAATCCAGCCAGCCGTGTGTCCTTCCTGCACGGAAAGAGCCTTTGAAAGTGCACAGGCATAAAGTGAAGCAACGGGCCCCGTTAGACATACAAAACAGCCACAAAGTTTGAAAGTGAGCACAGTGGGGAATTGCAAATCTGTTTTAAACACCTCACCATTAGTACACTGGCTTGTAAGTGTGGGCGGAAAAAATATGGCAACACTTTACAAGGTCTAATTAGCAACATGAACTAACAGAGAGTAATATATTTTTACAGCGTATATTAATAATATGCAGTTTTTTTTTAATGTGCTTTTTTGTTTGTTTGTTAATTAACATTGCATTAGCTTACATTAACAGATACAACTCAACATATTAGTAAATGTTTAATTTAAGATTAACATCAATAAATGACCATGTGTTATTTCTTAGTTCATATTAAAGAATTTACAACTAATGTACACAATTTAACTAATGTACAGAAATGCAACCTTATGGTAAAGTGTTAAATGAATGGTAAAATCTCAATTTTAAACTGAATTTTAAGTTGATTATTAATAATACTATTTATTCAAAACACACACACAGGGCATTACATATGGAGGAAAATGCCATGCTTTCAGATTTAACATCCAAGCACAGAACGCTGCATAGGACTATTTTATTTTATTTTTTTTATTTTTTTATTTATTATTTTATTTTATTGTGCATTTTAATTGCATATGCATGGAAGACAGAACTAATTATTTTTTATAGTTTATTTTAAATGTTTTGTTGCATATTCATTGCAAATAAAACATTGGATTTTATTTTATTATTATTTTGTTTAATATTTTATTATTTTAGACATTTTCATTGCTAATGCATGGAAAACAACTTTTTATTTTATTTTATTTTATTTCATTTCATTTCGTTTCATATGTTTTCATTGCATGGGAAACAGAACAATTTTTTTATTTGATTATTTTTTTATTATTTTTATTTTATTTTCTTTTATGTGTTTTAATTGCATATGCATGGAAAACAGAACAATTGTATTTTATTTGTATGTTTTATTTGAGATGTTTTATTGCATATTCATGGCAAATAACATTTTATTTTATTATTATTTTATTTCATGTTTTATTATTTTAGTCATTTTCACTGCGTATGCATGGAAAACAGAACTATTTTTTATTTTATTTATATGTTTTCATTGCATGGGAAACATAACTATTTTTATTTTATTTTAGATTTAATTTTTAGATGTTTTATTGCATATGCATGGAAAACAGAACTTTTTTTTTTATATTATTTTATTTCAGATGTTTTCATTGCATATTCATGGCAGGCAGTCCTTGCAGTTGTGTCGCTGGCAGTCACTGCTCCTCACTTCACTGTTTGTATCTCTTTGATTCAATTTGCTGGTGTTAATGAGGGCCAAGCTATTGTTCCTAAGATGCTGTTTAAACAGCATAATACAATGCCTCATAGTTACCATCTCCATTTTAATTACTCGCCAAAGACAGTTTTTACTTGCATTCAGCTTTAAATGAGCATTAAAGCAATATTCCGGGCTAAATGCTTGTTAAACTGAATTTCTCAGAAAACACTTTTGAATATGTACCAGGAAATGTAAATCTAAAGCCCAAAACAACCACCGATACCTTCTCACATAAAAGTGACTTTGAACTCCTTTTCCTCTTGAATGTATTTTTCTATGGATGTAATGAGCTGTCTCTCACTATAATACAGCAGGGAACATCAGAAGTGGCTGTTTGTGATTTGCACTTCGGCAAGAAATTGGCTGAAAACAGCATAGCAATAAAGACCTCTGGCGAAATTGCGCTCAATAATGTCTCAATAAAGCCTATTGTATTTGACGATAATGTCGCATTCACTAACCGTGTCTAAAGCGTTGCCTTGTCTGCTTTATGTAAGTGTCCTTGAGCTTGTTTTTTTTTTTTTCAAAATGTCGTTTATTAATATGCGTTTTGTTTTTTGGGGGGAAACAGTCTAACATTTAGACTTATTGTAGGGAGCAAAGTCGCTTGTTTAGAGCCTATTTTGTTGCCAATAAGATCTTGCAATCTGGGTTTGCACATGAACGCCACCACAAAGTCATTATTATGAGTGGGAAACATATTATTATGGGCCAAGCGCCAAATGTACGAAGGCACCTATTGTATCCGTTGGCGTTCTTCTTCTTATTCTTCTTCTGCTCGGGAAGTCTGTGGCAGCCCATAGAACCGCTTGCGGGAAAGTTATGAAATTTGGCAGACAGATAGAAGACAGTCCCAACATTAACCATAGCAAGTTTGGGGTCTCTAACTCAAACTCTCTAGCGCCACCACTTGTCTAAATTTTGGTAAAAGTTCGAAAAACCTACTTTTTCCAACTCGTCCTAGACATTTTGTCTGATTTGCACCAAAATTGGCAAAGATCATCTTCAGACCATGCAGGCAAAAAGTTATGGAATTCAAGTTGATTAGTCAAACTGTTTTCGAATAACGCACAAAACGAAAAAATGCTAATAACTTTTGATTGCATTAGCCTATTGTACTGAAACTGGTCTCAAAATATTCCTTGGGTCATGCCAACAACATACATACCAATTATGCAATAGTTGTCCAAACTTCCTGTCTGCCATTTTGATTAATGTACAAAACCTACTTGTTTTAACTCCTCCTAGACCGTTGATCCGATTTTCACCAAATTTGACTCGCATCATCTTCGGACCATGCTGGCAAAAAGCTATGGATTTCGTGTAAATTTTCGAAACGGTTTTCGTTTAACGCATCAATGAATTTGCTGGAAAGATGCCAAACTGCATCTGAGGCTGTATCTCTGCAAAGCTTTGACATATTGACACCAAACTTTGTATATGCCATTGTGACCTCACACTGACCACACCACATCAGTTTGGTAACAGCGCCATCTATTGGTCAAGAGTGATAAACCATTCATTATGAATGGTCAAATTATGACATTTCCAAAAATGCTAATAATTTGATTGCATTAGCCTACTGTAATGAAACTCAAAATATTCCTTGGCTCATGCCAATAACATACATATCAATTATGCCATAGTCGTCCGAACTTCCTGTCTGGCAATTTGATTTATGTTCAAAAACTACTTTTTCGAACTCCTCCTATACCGTTCATCCGATTTTCACTAAAATCGAGTCAGATCATCATCATACTGCGCTGACACAAAGTTATGGAATTTGTGTCGATAGACAAAACCGTTTTTGTATAGCATTGCAACAAATTTGATCTGTGATGCCAAAATGACTGAGGCTTTATCTCTGCAAAGCTTTGACATATTGACACCAAACTTTGTGTGTCTCATTGTCACCTTACATTGAACACACCACATCGATTTGATAACAGTACCACCTATGTTTTTATGATTTGTCACCCATTTTGATTAAAATTGTCTTAAAATGACCTCAGTTACTTATTGCTTCAGTTCCTTGGCCACTTAATTGCTGCTTGCAGCTATATTTTTTCTTTCAGCTATACGTCTCAGACTTATTTTTATAGTATAAAAGGTCTACAAAAATCTCCATCTTGTTCCGGTCAGTTTATTGAATGCTCTTGTCATAATTATGATTTCCCAACCCATTAATACGATCTTTGAGCACACTATTAGAACTTACATCCTTGTAAAAGTCCTCAATCTGTCGGCCAAATTTCACGGCCTTAATATTGGCACACACCCATGATTAGCAGCAGTGTCGTATAATCTTTATGAACATTCATATCTGCTGCCCGGCCGAATCTGTGCCCTTGAAAGTCATTGAGGAAGAATCTGACGAAGCATCTGAACACATAAAGTGTCAGTCGAGTGTGATCCACCGCAAATACAACGACGGCACGTCTGTCTTTATTACCTGGCTCTCGCGCGTTTGTGTGTGTGTGTGTGTGTGTGAGATGTGTGGTATGGCGGCGGCGAGCCAAGCGTAGCTGAGCTGATTGTTTTGGAGCCAGCATCTCGGCTGGAGGGTTAAACTGTCACTGTAGCTCTCAGTGGCTCTCGTCCTCAGATGTCGTTCAGTTTGAGGAAACCACAGGACGGGTCTGACTGAACCTGCATGTGGGAATATGTGACTGAGCATTAGAAATGTGCTGAGACAAAGCCAAGTTTGCTGAATCTTGACTTAGAGATCCATGTTTGAGGCCCATATCATATGAACAAACACTGATGCTTTTAGCTTTGCAAGCTTTGCAATATTTACAGCTAGTTGCTATTATAGTATTTATGGAAACACATTTCATAACATTAGCTGCGTTAAATAACAGGAGCAATGAGTAATATATTTTATGTTAATGCAATGTGCGTTAATATTAATAGATACAACTTTTGATTTAAAAAAAATCTGTTAGTAAATATTGAAATTAAACTAAGATGTTAATGCTGTGTTTTACCCTATATTTAAGATCTTTTTTTGCACTTTTAATGTGTTATTTTATTTGTTTGATTTTTAAACACTTCTGTTTAGCTTTATATTTATTCCTGTTTTAATGTTAGTCATTTTAATCATTTATTTCAGTTGCTGAAGCATCATTTGTATTTTTTCATTTAGCTTTGTAAGTAAAAATGTAATCTAATATTTGTATTTTTGTTGTTTCAGCTTTATTTTAGTTTTATTTTGTAGTTTTATTAAACATTATTAAACTATATAAAAAAAATATATTTTAGTAAATAATACATACATCTTTAATAATACATCTATTTTAATGATTTACATTTTTTACAGAAACATATTAAACTTAAATTATATATATATATATATATATATATATATATATGTGTGTGTGTGTGTGTGTGTGTGTGAATAGATGCATATGTGTGTGTGTGTGTGTGTGTGTGTATATATATACTTAAGTATTTGTGTCATGTTGTTGTTGATGTCTGATTTCATTTTATATTTTTTTATGCATATTATAATATATACATTTAATTTATATATAATTTAAATTTAATAAAATGAAAACAAAAAACAACACAAAACTTAACAATCATTTAAATAATAATTTATATAATAGTGCAAAATATAAAAATAAAAACCAGTTCAAAATATTTATAAAAATTATGTTTACTTAAAATAAATGTTCACTGAAATAATTTTCATATATTTAATAATATATTTGTTATAAAATGGAAAAACAACAACCACAAAAACAACAACACAAAACTAAAACTTAAAATAATTCAAATAATAATGCAAAAAAAATGAAAACCGTTCAAAATATTTATAGAAATTAAAATGTTCACTTAAAAAAATTTCACTGAATGGATTTTCATGTATTTTATAATATATATTGTAATAAAAAGAAAGAAAGAAAAAAACACAACGCAAAGCTAAAACTTTAACTATGAAATAACTCAGTTTAAAATATTTATAATAAACTGTAATCTCAATGACAATGAAACAATGAAATAACACCGGCACAGTTTATGTTCAACAGCTGTGTTTGCATTAAAATCTGTTTTTGGCTCTTTTATTTCATTAAAGATATGAATGTTCATCCTCAGATGAGGATTTTATTGCTCAAAGGTTGCTCTTTCAAAGCACGGGCGACCTTTTACGTTTGATTTTAACAGGAGATTTTAAATTTGTTGTATTTAAATATCACCATCTCTCTCTTTCTTATAAAATGCCTTTGGAGAAATGCAATAGTCACAAATGAGCTGACATGCAGTAAGAGTACAGAGCTATGAAATTAACTCTAGAGGAGACACATTTAAGGAGTTTTTTTTTGCATGAGAAACACCTGGAGAAGAGAAGCAAACATTTCTGTTTGCTTTCCATTTAAATTTCATAACCATTTTGGACAGAAGTTGCAATGTTAAAGAGTTTTTTCTCTCTCTCTCTCTCTCTTGGGTTAAGGCTCCTGTTGAGTGTGACATTGTTCTGAATAATCATAGGTTTCGGGAGTGTGATCGTGCAGCAGAAGCATAAGAAGTCTTGTTGTGTGGGTTGTTTCTGTTGCCTGGGGCATAAGCAAAGGTGCGCTTCTAGAGTTCAGTCAAGGTTGGTTTAGTTTGTGAAAGATGTGCTAAGTTGTACTGGCATGTAAGCTTCACATTTTTCCATCCATTAATTTTCCAAACCGCTCGTCCAGTGTAGGGTTGTGGGAGTTTTAATATTTACTCAAATAAAGGTGAGGTCAACACAGACGATCAGCTAACAGCCCACTAAACACCAGCTCCAAGAAAAATAAATTTTTCATTTTATATAATAATATATAATATAATATAATATCATGTCATATATATATATATATATATATATATATATATATATATATATATATATATATATATAGCTTTTTTTCTATTAACAAAATTATTTTATGGCTTTATGTTCAGTAAAATTAAATATTGCATAATGGAACAGACCCAGGATATTATAGTTAACTAAACAAAAATTAAACTGAAACTAAAGGCAACAAATAAAATAAAATGAAATAAAATAAAATAAAATAAAATAAAATAAAATAAAATAAAATAAAATAAAATAAAATAAAATAAAATAAAATAAAATAAAATAAAAAAATCCCATTTAGCCACTTTTTTATTTATTTATTATTTTTTTTCTTTTATCTAAAAGCTTAAAAGTTACTGACATATTTTGTTGAAGAATAAAACATGAAAATATTTTGAGCTTTTATAATATTTTGAGAAATTATTTCAGGTATATAACCAAAAACCGCTTTTAAATAAATAAATGAAACCTGAAAAAAACAAGGTTTTAGGACTCATTCCAGCAGCACTAATATTTAATTTATATATTTATTTTTAAAAAATCTCTATGCTTAAAAGAAAAATCTAACACTAGTTTCACACATCAATTGCTAGTACAATTTAAAAAATGAATGAAATGTACAAATATTGAGGTTTAATTAAAAAAATAAAATAAAATAAAATAAAATAAAATAAAATAAAATAAAATAAAATAAAATAAAATAAATGTGTATCCTGCACTACTGGATTCACATTTTCTCCTTACCCACTTTTTTATCTGTCTTTCTAGGTGGCAGATGGTGTGTTGACTTTTGCCGTGTTAGTTCACTGGCAGAGCCAATGAGGCTAATGATGCTGGCCGAACATGCCTAATGTCCGAGAGAAAGGGCGTGTGATGCTGGCTTGAACGCTAATGTAAATCTGTAGAGAGTTTGAGCTTAATTTGGATTAGTAGGACAGTGCAAATCTAGTTTGTGTCATTGCCAGCAGATTTCTGTGCTTGCATTCCATTGCTCCCTTATACCCTTTGTGAAATAAACAACAAAAGGTTGAGTTGGAGTAGCTTGCGTTGATTATAAATGCAACTAGTGATGAGTTTACCTGTTCACCAAGAAAAACTGTATTATATATTATAAAACCAAAATAAAACTAAAGCCATGGGGAAAAAAAGCAAAAGAAAAAAAAAACAGAAATACAATAAACACCAACTAAATTAACAAATACTTATAATAATAAATAATAATACAAATTAAATAAAATAAATTAAATTAAATTAAAATAAAACTTATTTTATTTCAGCTATTTGTCTAGGCAACATGTCTCATTTTTGTTTAGTTTAAGTTAATAACTAAAAAAATAATAATACAAAAAAAAAAAAAAAAAATAATAATAATAAAAACTTGCAAAACCATGTTTACATAGAAATTACTAGTGAATTAAAATGAAAAAAAAAATACTTAAAATAAAATAAACAACTTAATAAACGAACTAAATATAAATAACTTTGTATAATCAATAAAGAAACAAATAATTATTTCAGCTAGTAAACTAAGTAAACTAAAACGTAAAATAAAACTCTATATAAATATTTAAAAAGAAAATCAATAAAAATGACACAAACACCAAAAACTACTTTAATTGAAATTAAAATAAAAAAAAAAATAAAATAGAAAAAATAAAATTGAATTCAAAGTATTAACAAAAACTGTAACTTAAAAGTTACTGACATATTTTGTTAAAGAATAAAACATTAAAATATTTTGAGTTTATTTTGAGCACTCTATAGGCAGGAATATATATAATAAACGCCAACTAAATAAACAAATACTTTGTTGTAATAATAAATAATAATAAATAAAATAAAATAAAACTTATTTTATTTCAGCTATTTGTCTAGGTTTTGTTTAGTTTAGGTTAATAAATAAAAAAGTAATAAAAAAATTAATTAAATTAAATTAAATTAAATTAAATTAATAATAATAATAAACTTTCAAAACCATTTATACATAGAAATTACTAGTGAATTAAAATAAAAAAAAAAAAAATCAGCACTTAAAATAAAAATGACAGACATGAAAAAGTACTTTACTAAAACTTTAACTGAAATTAAAATAAAAAAATAGAAAAATAAAATCTAATTCAAAGTTTTAACAAAAACCATAATTGTGGTATATCAACAATACTAAAATTACTAAAATTACTAAAATAAAGCCTCAGTTGTCCCATTTAGCCACTTTTTTTATTATTTAAAAGCTTTAAAGTTACTGACATATTTTGTTGAAGAATAAAACATTAAAATGAGTGTAACCAGAGCCATTAATTTAGGCATATAAACAAAAACTGATTTTAGGACAAGATTTTAGGACTCATATAATATATTTAATATATATGCTTAAAATAATGTGTTGAAGCACAGTTTTCATGCAGAAATTGCTAGCACAATATAAAAATAAATTAAATGTAAAAATATTGAGGTTTAAAGATATTTCAATCTTTGTTTTATTACACTCCTAAAAATAAAGATTGCATAAGGGCTTTCTTACAGTGATGCAATAGAAGATCTATCTGTGGTTCCCCTTTCAATGAATAATTCTTAAAAGAATAATTTATTCTTGTAATAATTTATTCTTTTAATCTAAAGAACTGTTTTCCATCATAACGCAGTGGAAAGGTTCAATGGATGTAAAAGGTTCTTAATGGAACCTTCAATGCCGATAAAGAATCTTTATTTTAAGACGGTACGTCTTTGAAAAATCCTATGTTACAGTGAACCAAAGTCTCAGTTAAGACCTGAGAAGTTCTGTAGTTTCAGTCGCGTCGTCTTCCTGTTCGCTTCAGGCCCTTATTAACTTCTGATGTCACTTCTCGCACCTTCTCAGCCCTTCTCTGACATCTAAAACGAAAGAGAGGAACAGAAGGAGGTGCCACATCTTTAGTGATCTGATTATATCACATCCAAACCTACACTCGCAAGCTGCTCGGCTCGAAGTTTCGCTC
This sequence comes from Labeo rohita, assembly GCF_022985175.1. NCBI lineage: Eukaryota > Metazoa > Chordata > Actinopteri > Cypriniformes > Cyprinidae > Labeo > Labeo rohita. The sequence continues at coordinate 47,384,028 of NC_066869.1, read as the reverse complement.
CTTCGCTGCGTGTTGGGGTTGATTCTGGAGGCTCGTGCCAGCTTGGATCGGCCCTACTGTCATAATAACTGCGGATTAGATCCATCTGCTGACGGGAATGTTCTTTTCGTCGAGCCAAAAGAGTCACGTTAGAGCGCCTCTAAGCTCGTGCCGTTGTCTCGCATCTCTTAACGCCCTTCAAGGTTAATTCGGCGCCTTTTCCTAAAACCATCGGTCATATATTTTCATTCCCAGATGCGGCTGACGAGTCTCAGGATTTGTTCGGCGAGATTTCCCATGGGTCGGTTTACCCTGGCTATGCGGTTCAGCGCTGAATGAGAAATCAAATGTGCCAGGCTTAAAATGGAACACAATGTACCCAACAGGATTTCTGTGCAGTCGCTCAAAGCCGTTTTATCTTCTCCCTGTGCATGCAGCAAACTATATTATTGTCCGTTATGGTTTTTTTAAAAGCAGGACTCCCCGTTTCGAATTTATGCTATAGGCGTTTCCTTGCAGAAACATGGAGGAGGCGCTTTTCTTCTGATATACTGATATCATTGTGCACTTAGAATTCAAAACCCTTCTGAGAAAAGATCCCACATTTAAGCATATTTATCTGTAAGGGTTATGCATCCAAGATAATGATGCAAATACACTCAATTTGATTGGAATGGATATAAATGTATGAACTGTGACCAAATGTATGTAGGTTTTTCTGTATACGTTGACTAATGTGAATTAGCGAGCGTTTAGCGCTCTGTTCCGAGGCTTGGAAGATAATGCGTAAAGCCAAGCAAGTCCACTTGTGGTTTCTGAAATCCAATTTGTTGTGTTCCTGCGTGATTTCGAGCCGACCCGGCTCTTTTCAGACCCCCAAACCGGATCTTTAGACATTACAGTCCTTGAAGTGCTCCATCGGAGCTGTCGGATAATGTGCATTAGTGTGATAGAGCTGAGAATCAAATTGAATCTTTTAGTTGAACTGGCTCATTGATTTATTTAAATAGAACATTTGTTTAAATCTTTATATTGAATCGTTAATTATTGAAATTAATCTTTGAGTTCAGTCTTTTTTAATCTAGTGATTTGAATGTTTGAATTGAATTAAATCTCAAATATTGCATCAAATGTCCAAAAAAGGATATTTATACACGGTTTTAAAAAAGTGATTTTTTTATCAAAAAATATTTTTTTGAACTTTAGATTATTAAAGTTTAAATTGTGGCACATTTTACAAGAAATTACTATTTCAGTTTTTGTTTTTGTTTTTTAAGTTCACAATTTCATGTTTAATTCAATCTTACTCGCTTTTTTTTTTTATTGTTTCTGAAATTTTCAGAGATTTCTGTTTTTGTAACAGTGTAACAAAGTACTTTGATTAATGTAACAATGTAACAGACTTTTGATCAATTTAACATATTTTTGAATAAAAATATTGATAATAATAAGCAAAAATTAATGGTGATAATAAAAAGATGTTACTGACCCCAAATGCTGGAACCGTAATATGTATAGAGAAAATTTTAAATTTTCCCTCTCTTATTAATTGAGAATGAATCTTTCATTTGAACCAGATCATTGATTTGATTATTTAAATAAAATCTTTTTGATTTGAATCTTTATATTGAATCGCCAATTTTTTAAATGAATCTTTTGAATTCGGTCTTTTAAATATAATCTGTGATTTGAATATTTGATTTTTGTTAAATCTTCCAATCTTGCATCTAATGTAAAATCTTTCTATTAAAGGACATATTTATACAATGTTAAAAAAGTGATTTTCAGAAATGTTTTTTTTTTTTTTTTGTAACGCTGTAAAAAAGTATTTACGGTCACTTTTGATTAATTTAACATATTTTTGATTAATATAAATATTAATAATAATAATAACAAAAAATTAATGTTTCATTTGAACCAGATCGTTGATTTGATTATTTAAAAAAAAATCTTTGTTTATACCTGATTTGAATCTTTAAATTGACTTGTTACTTTTTTTAAATTAATCTTTTGAATTCGGCCTTTTGAAATTAATCTGTGATTTGAATATTTGAATTGAATCTTCAAATCTTTCTATTAAAGAAAGTATTTATAAACCATTAAAAAAGTTGTTATTATTATTATTATTATTTTTTTACTTTACTTTTTTTTTAATTTCAGTTTTAATTCAATCTTACTCTCTTTTTCTTTGTAATTGTTTGTGAATTTTTTATTTTATTTTTATTTTTTTATTTATTTTTTTTGTTTGTAACAGTGTAACAGCCTTTATGGTCACTTTTGATCAATTTAACATCTTTGATTAACAAAAATATTGATAATTAATTTGTGATTTGAATATTTGAACCGAATCAAATCTTCAAATCTTGCATCAAATGTACAGTATATACTGTAAAAAATGATGATTTGACATTTAGATTATTATGGCACGTTTTACAAGAAATTACCTTTTTTTTTACTTTAGAATTTCACATTTAATTCAGTGCTACTAGCCTTTTCTTTATAATTGTTTAAGAAATTCACTAATTTTTTTCCAAAATGTTTTATTTTTGTAGTCATGTAAAAGTCCTTACTGTCACTTTTGAGCAATTTAACTCATTTTAGACTAATAAAAATATTGATAATAAACAAAAAATAACATTGCTATTAAATCTTACTGACCCCAAATGCTTCAACCGTAATGTATATAAAGCAAATATTTCATTTTCCCCCTTCCTAATTAAATCTAATTTCACAATATTTCATGTAATCATTTAATAAAAATTCATTCATGAGATTTGTGTGATTATTCATTAATCACAGTGAATTTGTGAATAAATCTTTTTTTTTTTTTTTTTTTTTTTTTAACTATTATTATTATTAATAAAATGGAAGAGTTTTGTGGTATTCGTGCCAAAGCAGTAGAGTTTGCATTTCTGTTCAGTGCTTTTGAAGTCATTTTGTATATGAAAATGATTCATAATATTAATAATGGTTGACTAATATATCTTTTTTTTTTTTTTTAAATGATAGCTGCTATCAAGCACTGTATTAGTCAATTTGTAATGTATGAAGACTACTAATCTATTCTGAATCTATTTTGAGATTCATTTGGTCAAATTAAGCATTGAGAGGAGTTTTCTAAAATGAGAAATGTTTCAAATGTTCAAGTTGATGTGGTGTTTGTGCCTCCCATGTTGACGGCAGACTGTCAAAGTAGGGCCTGTTTTGGCCGTCGGCCTGTAAGCAGAATCGCAGCTCGAGGGATTTGACGATTGTGAGCGGCTGGTGTGAAAAAGAGGGATTTTACTGGAATGGACTGCTATTGTGGAAATGGCGGTGAAGCCGGAGCTCATAAATGACTCACAGGTCTCACTGTCCTCGGGAAATCTCGGCTGCTGATCAAGCTTACTGCGTGTTTCATTCTCCACGGCTTTGGTCGATTCCTGGGCTCTCCAGATTGATTTGCGACAGGGATATGAGAGCATTGCGACGAAGGCTGCTTTACTTTCATGAAAAATGCATTGTTTTGCATGCTTCGGAACATGGAAATGACCTAGTTTGTGCTCCTGCATATCATCTCGCGTGTTGAACCTCATATTTCTGCTCCGTCACTGGCAGGCATTTCTTCTGCATGACAGATTTGTCAAAGTTAAGATAGATTGGTGGTGGAAATATGTAGTGGGCAAAGCCGCAGGAACATTTTATTGCTCACAGGTTACTCTTTAATATCTCCACGCTATGGGTACATGAGCATGACTCTGGAATAAATCATTTTGTTGACCTCAAGTGCCTACGATCTATACTATTTATTGGCTTGAGGAATTTCATTACTTTTATACGTCAGTGCACTTGGACAGCTCCATTTTAAAGATATGCGGCTGCTGATGTTTTTAAAAACAGGGTCGGTACGAGTATAAAAAATTAATTTGAAAGTCTCTTCTGCTTAGCAAGGCCACATTTCTTTGATTAAAAATACAGTAAACACTGTGAAATTATGAAATATTATTAACATTTAAAATAACAGTTTCCTGTTTTAATATACTTTAACATGTAATTAATTTCTGTGATCAAAGCTGCATTTTCAGCATCGTTACTCCAGTCTTTAATGTCACATGATCCTTCAGAAATCATTCTAATATGCTGATTTGCTGCTCGAGAAACATTTATGATTATTAGCAATGTGAAAAATGGTTCTGCTGCACAATATTTTTGTGGAAACCGTCATGCATATTGTTTTTCAGGAAATTTCAAACAATCAGCATTTATTACTAAATTAGAAAAAAGTACATAAATAAATTAATTTTAAATAATAACTTTTTAAATATGTCTAATAAAGATGTAATGTTTAATTTTACCCCTCCCTTATTAATCCAAATTTCACAATATTTAGTTTAATCATTGGTAATTATTCATTTACAGGATTTTTTTTTTTTTAATTTATGCGTAATTGTAAAAAAAATCTCTTGATTTTAAAACCTTACATAAGAAATTAAGTTATATAAGCCCAAATGTAACTTTTCTGCACTCTTAAAAACAAGAAAGAAAAAAGCAAAAGTAAATTAACCAACAAACTAGGATTCTTTTTTGTTTATTTTATTTATGAGCACAATTTTTTTGCACACTTAAAAACAAGAAAACATAAATTAACGAACTAACCATGTTTTTATTGTAACTTAATTTAATTTAACCTTTTTTAATCATCATATTTAAATCAGCATCATATATATATTCACTTATTGCTTCTCTCTCTCTTGATCCTTAAAAAAGCATAAATTAACTAACTGATATTTTACTTTATTTTATTTTATTTTACTTTATTTTATTTTATTTTATTTTATTTTATTTTATTTTATTTTATTTTTTATTTTATTTTATTTTATTTTATTTTATATTTTATTTATTTATTTATTTATTTGTATTATTTTATTTCTCTTGATTATAAAAACATGTATAATGGATATATGAGCACAAATTTAACTTTTCTGCACACTTAAAAACAAGAAAAAAACATAAATTAACCATGTTTTTATTGTAACTTTTAATCATCATATTTAAATCAGTATCATATATTCACCTATTTTTATCTCTCTTGATCTTAAAAAAAGCATAAATTAACTAACTAACCAGGTATTTTATTTTATTTTATTTTATTATTATTTTTTTTTATTTAGTTTATTTTATCTGTCTTAAATCATCATATAAAAATCAGCATCAGCATCAGCTCTTGATTATAAAATCGTGTATAATGGATAATTAAGTTATAAGAGCACAAATTTAACTTTTCTGCAAACTTAAAAACAAGAAAAAAAAAGCGTAAATTACAAGTGTTTTTATTGTAACTTAATTAAATTATTTTTTTTAATCATCATATTTAATTAGCATCAATTTCACCTTTTTTTCCTCTTGATTTTAAAACCTGGTATAATGGAAATTAAGTTATATAAGCACAAATGTAACTTTTCTGTATTTTATTTATTTATTTATTTATTTATTTATTTATTTATTTATTTATTTATTTTTAATCGGTCTGAAATCATCATATAAAAATCAGCATAATATATTCACCTAATTATTATCACCTTATTTTTCTCTTGATTATAAAATCTTGTATAATGGATATTAAGTTATATGAGCACAAATTTTTTGCTCACTTAAAAACAAGTAAAAAAACATAAATTAATGAACTAACCATGTTTTTATTGTAACTTAATTTAACTTTTTTTAATCATATTTAAATCAGCATCATATATTCACCTATTGTTTCTCTCTCTCTTGATCCTTAAAAAAGCATAAATTAACTAACTGATATCTTACTTTTTTTTTATTTTATTTTATTTTATTTTATTTTATTTTATTTTATTATTTTTAATCGTCATATTTTAATCAGCATCATTTATATATTTATTTATTTGTTTATTTATTTGGATTTTAAAACCTTGCATTGTGTATTATAAAAGGATTTTTTCTGCATTCTTAAAGAAAAGAAAGAAAGAAAGAAAGAAAGAAAGAAAGAAAGAAAGAAAGAAAGAAAAAAAAATAGTTTTCAGATTTTCTTTTTTCTTCTTTTTTTTTCTTTTTAGTACAGTTTTTGGCCTGAAATTGATCGTACTTGAAGAATTAGTACGCAGTACTACACAGTCAACAGTGTGGTTCTATAGAACACAGTTTGTCAACCTTTGAGATTCAATATTAAAGCATGAAAATAATGCTGTGTTATTCCAGAGTCTCAAACTACAGTAAATCATCCCGACGGAGTCCCTTGTTCAAAGTCCCATGTGCAACTAGACAGTCTCTCTGGGTTTCGCGTGAAGTTAATGGCTGATTAGGAGTCGTATGAAAAAGCTGTCAGCTCACGGTGCGAGCGAGTCTCGCTGTGATGAAAATGCAGACACAGTACGTTCAAAGCGCTCCTGCGCTGCGCATTTGATGTGGGAGTGTAAAACGGGCCGCGTCAGAGCAGCTGCGTTTGATCCTCTCCCTTCACCGTCTTCCAGAAACACTTGTAGCTGTGCAGCGGGAGAGGAAGGGTGTCTGGATCATCACAGACGAGCAGAGTGATGAAGACGCCAAGAGTTTATCCCCGAATCCGGAGGTGTGACGCGCAACTGATCCTGCGCTTGTTCTTTCAATTACGGGCCAACGGTGGAGCCGTGTAAAGCAAAGATTTTGAAGGGTAAATAAGTGGAGCTTGACAGGATACATGTGTTTGAAACGTTTGCAAAGTTCATTGAAAACTCGCTCCCGTACTCTACCTCCGAAGAAGGCAAAGCAGAGGCTGACTCAAAGTAAGAAAAGGAGCGCTGCTGATCTGTTGCAAAGAATAAATGGAGGCGTAAGATTGCTTGTGTACTGCGTAGTGCATATATTGTATACTGCCTACACTTTTCACATTTAATCCAGGAAATAAAATGGTTAGTCTTGTGTAAAAATGTAAAAACTCTTGGCATACTGAGTCATACACAGTATTATTATTATTATTATTATTGTATTTTTGTTTATATCAATACTTGTGTGTAGTATATTTAAATTAGCTTTTAATTTTAATACATTTTTATCGGTTTTAAATTTTCATTAAAGATAAAATTATAATTAAGTCACAATTAAGAGAAAAAAACGTGCAATTGTGAAATGTAAACTCAAAATTAAGACACAGTCTAAAAGATTTGTTATTAATTAGCTCTTCATTTTAATTTTCAGTTTTCAAATTAACTTTTTCAGTTTTCGTTTAAAATTTAGTTTATTTATTTATTTATTTATTTACCGAAATTACAAGCAGGTATAGATCAAATTCAGAATAATAATTCAAAATATTAATAAGAAACCTGCATTAATTTTTTTCTAGGTAAATTATGTTAAGCTTTAAAATTAAATTAAATTAAATTAAATTAAAATCTTAGATTGCCAAGGCAACTAATAAGTGATATAAATAAATAAAACTGATAAGTTTTATTTATTTATTTATTTTATTTATCAATTATTTATTAATAACTAGCATGGATGGATGGATAAATAGATAGAAACAAACAAACAAACAACTAAATAAATAAACAAATAAATAAATAAATACATTTAAACTTATTTCAGTTAGTTGCCTTAGTAACATTTATCATTTTATTTTTTATTTTATTTTATTTTATTTTATTTAGGCTTAATATAATTTACTTAGAAAAAAAAATGCATTTTTTGGTTTCGGTTAATAGTAACACCACTTGACATAGTTCCATATCTAAAACAGTAAACAAAATTCAAATGTATTATTTAAGATAAATATAATATTAAAAATAATAAATATTAATATATATAATATAAATATATACGATTGTTATTTATTTTATTTTATTTTTAAGCTTAGTATAATTTATTTAAAATAATTTTAATGCTTTTTGTTTGTTTGTTGGTTGGTTGGTTTCGGTAAATAGTAAAACCACTTAATGTATTTGAGTGTCTAAAATGGTAAATTAAAAATAATTTGTATAATGTATTATTTGAGATAAATATAATATAAAAATTAATAAATATTAATATATAATATAAATATATAAGACTTTTGTTTTCTTTTATTTTTAAGCTTAATATAATTTACTTAAAATAATTTTTATGTATTTTTTGTTTCAGTTAATAGCTACTTACAGTAAAATAAAATTATATTCATATATATATATATATATATATATATATATATATATATATATATTCATATGTAATAAAAATATAAACTTGTATTAAAATTAAATGATTAAAGATTTCATTATTTGAAAATAAATATATAATTATATTTTTGTATCCAAGAAGATAATTTGAAATGAGAAATAAAATAGAAGCTATAAGATCTAAAGTCCCAATTAAGAAACAAATTTGCAATTGTAAAATATAAACTAACAATTAAGATTTTTTACTCTGAAGCAGAAGATAAAACCGAGCACGCATTTGTTGTAAATTTTTTGTTTTTTTTTTGCACACACTTCATTTTCGGATTTTCACTCTTAAACCTCTTGTAGTAGTCAGATTTCAGTGTGAGTTGCTTTAGAACTACTGTTGTCAGATTTGATCAGCACAACATGTCCTTTTGGATCTCTGCGAGAAAATCGACGGCCGCCACGTGTTTCCAGTTGACCGTTTCCCTCTTTTCAGCGCGGCCTCGACCTTTGGAGAGCCGCCTCCGCGTGATGGACAGAAAATGGCTGGCGTACAAGCTCTGAGTCAAGTATACAGATAGAGAATGACACGCAATTATCAGAGACGGCTGGAAGTAGATATATGTCTCCTCTGAAGGCCAGCTGAGGTCCGTCAACAAGTGTCTGCACCCATATTGATGGCGAAAATGGACGTGCATTGAGCGCATGCAATGCTTTTGTGAATATCTCCCCCCGATGTGCTTTAAAAAACACGTTTGACCTGTCGTCAATGCGGTTCTTCACTTTGAAAACCACTTTAAGTGTTGCGAGAACCGCTCAGACCCTTTCAATACCCAGCAGAGGTCCTTTCACAGATTATGAGCGCATAGTGAAGCGTCCCGCTAGAATATATTTCAACTCGCTTCTCCGTTTCTTCCAGCAGCTTGCAAAACAACTCTCCAATGCAATGCGGTCGAGTCAGAACTAACTTATTTCCATTTTTATTTCTCCTGCAGGTCAATATATCTCCAGGTTGCAGTAAGGCATTGACTAAAATGCTGTACTGTCCGTACTGTGGAGGAATGCCGGGCCTCAAACCCTGCGCCAACTACTGCCAAAACGTCATGCGGGGCTGCCTGGCCAACCAAGCCGATCTGGACCCGGAGTGGAACCTCTTCATCGGTAAGATGCGCTTTCTGTGTCCGGATCGGTTTTCAAATATAGATTTTTTCGTTTGGATTGCCGCCAGATGGATTTTTGAGCTTCTGTAAGAAATGATTCACAGTGTTGAAGGACTGTTTGAATAGATAGATTGGCTTTATATTCATAGTTTTATATAAACAGGAAATTGAAATTCTTTCGTTCTTTTGCTTTGCTAATACATGTGTCGGATCTTATTTTGAATGATGCGTGGGTGCACACTCCAGTGTTTTATTTTATTTTATTTTATTTATGATTTTTAAACATTTAAATTTATGCAATATAAGTTTTAGGAATTTGGTTGTCATTTTGATCACTTAAAAAAAATACATTCATTTTTATTTGTTTATTTTTTATATGCTTCCGTTCTAAATGCTATTTTAGTATTTAGTAAATATTTAATTTTATTAATATTTTAAATAATATTACATTTTTATATGTTCTGTTTTCATTTTAATTTTAAAGTTTTAGTACTTTTGGGTTTGTATCATTTTTGTAAATACATCTATGTAGAATTTATTAATTTTGATTAATGTTTTAAATGGTTTAGTTTGTTATATTAGTACTTCAAACATAAACAAATAAAAAATAACTAGTTGAAATAAAATTTTATTTTATTTTATTTTATCTTAACATTTCAAAATGTCATTTTAATATTTAGTAAATGTTTTTTTTTTGTTAATACTGTAAATTGTATTTAATTTTTATATTTTCTGTTTTCACTGTCATTTTAGAGAAAGTTTTAGTAATTTGTGTTTTTATCACTTTTTACGTTTTTATGTTTTCAAATGATTTTTATCAAAACCATGTCCAATTGTCACGCTCAGACAAAGCACACGAACAACAACGTAAATAAACGAAGGTATTTAATAAATCCACGGGGAACACAGGAGACACAGGAACACAGGGTAGTAACATCAACGTCCAACAAAGCAAGAGGGGAAACACACGCTCTATATACACACAGACTGATTACAGACACAGGTGTTGACAATGAGGGAGAAACCAAAATACACAGAACTGCAGGGGAGATGATGGGAGAAACCAACTAGAAAGTCCAGGGGTGTGACACCAATGTTATTTTAATATTTAGTAAATATTTTCTGTTGTTGTTGTTAATATTGCAAATTTTATTTTATTTTTAGATTTTCTGTTTTCACTTTAATTGTAGAGAAAGTTTTTGTAATTTGGTTGTGTTTTTAAAATTTTTGCCACTTTTTTAATTTGTATTTTATATAGTATTAATATTTATATAATATTTATATAGTATTAATATTTTATACTAAAAAAGTGGCAAAAATGTTAAAAACACTGTTTTTTTGTTTTTTGTTTTCAACTAGAAAAACTAGAAAGGTACATTTATTTTATTTTATTTTATTTTATTTAAATTTATTTTATTTTATTTTATTTTAACATTTCCATGCTCCATGTTATTTTAATATTTGGTAAAATAATTATATTTTCTGTTTTCACTGTCATTTAAATTAAATTAAATTAAATTAAATTAAATTAAATTAAATTTATTTTATTTTATTTTATTTTATTTTATTTTATTTTATTTTATTTTATTTTATTTTATTTTATTTTATTTTATTTTATTTTATTTTTATTTTTTTTTTTATCTTAGTGTAATCAATGTGCTATATTGTATTGTGCTCCAAACAAAGAATTTCAGTTTTTTGGTCCAGTAGCTTTTTTTTTTTTTTTAATTTTAGTGGCTATCACATAGTGTTCTGGCTCCATTCTGGTTTTTTATGTGTTTTTTTTTTTTTTTTTTTTTTTTTTTGGAGTGCAACAGCTTGTGAATGTCATTTCATGTTGTTTTTGAGATTTGCAAATGCAAAAGTGAGAACTTGCTTGATTTTACTGCTAATTGCTCACCGGTGTTTTTTCACCTCCTAAATCTGCTCAGTTCTGCTGAATGTTTAATGTTGTTTCCACTGATGGCACATAAATATAGTTTGAGTGACGGTTCGGCTTGATTCATATGACCTATAAGCGCTAGCTTTAGCAGCTTAATGCCGTCCACCCACAGAAACGACTGCGAGACAGTCCATAAAAAAGCTCTGTAGCATACTCAATGCGATGTGTTGTATAACTATTTAAATGAATAATTTTTGGTGAATAATGCATTTAATGCACGTTGTTTTTTAGGCTAAATGTCCCTCATGTAGCGTTCATTCGGGTTCGCCTTTGTTTTGTATTTTTCAGAGCTCATTTTGTGCTCTATAGATTTTAAATCAGTATTTCGCTCCCCGCTGAGAGATATCGACTGGCTTTATGGTGCCGCAGTTCGATTAGCAAAAGAGGATAATTCATTTTGTTTTGAATATTTATAGACCGGCCGCACAGGAGCTGGTTTTTGTTTGCGATAGCACGGCTTTGTGCGGCGGGCTCGGACGGGCCGTCGGTAGGGACTGACCTTTGCTCCGTGTGGCATACGTGGCATTTACCCGCAGCCTCTGTTGATGTGCCCTTCTCACCTGCATTGATTGGCAGGCCTGTGAAGACATTCAGACGGCGTCTTGCGCAGCTCTGGCCTCATTCACTGTATCGATTGCAGAAATTGTGTGGTTTACCAAACTTTCACAGAAGCACCCTGGGAAGGCCTTTTGAAAATTGGCAGTATCGAGCTGATTGCGTCGACTGGCATGGGTTTTTTAATGGACGATGCCAATACGGCTAACTCAAGGGCGTATATATGTGATATGGGTTAATGTAGTGTAATTATAGCAATTCCCACAGGAGAAGCTGCGCTTTTGTAGTTCAGAAGAGTCTGTGGAGCTCTCATACATATTTCTCTAGCAACTTCGGCTCGGGTATGTTTTCTAACATGCATGAAATAAAGTGTGGAGCTGTAAAATGAATGTGGATGGCTACTCAGATCAGAGAAATATTCATGTTATGGTCTCTGATTTTTGATTGCGGAAATTACAGCACAGTTTGAGACATTATTGAGATCCATTTTGATGTTCTAGTTGAGATTACTAGTAAAATAAAATAAAATAAAATAAAATAAAATAATCATCTAGTTGCATTTTTGTTAAACATCATGTACAAAAATAAGTTTAAATAAAATTAATACAAAAATATAGACATCTTAAAAAATGTATAATAACAATAAATAAAAATGATTTTAAAAATCAAAACAACAAAATTACTAAATGTTTTTTTTTTTTTGTTTGTTTTTTTTTAACTAAAATTAAAAACAAAAGGGAAAATATTTATTTTAATTGTATTATTTTTTTTTTTTTTTTATCAAAACCATTTCCAGTGTTTTTTTAATATTTAGTAAACTAAAATTAAAAACAAAAGGGAAACTATTTATTTTATTTGTATAAAAAAATTTTTTTTTTGTTAATGCTGTAAATTTTATTTTATTTTTAGATTTTCTGTTTTCACTTCAATTTTAGAGAGAGGTTTAGTAATTTGGTTGTGTTTTTAACATTTATTTTTACATTTATAAATTAGTTTTTAGTTCTGTTTAGTTTCCATTCCCAGTGTTTTTAGTATTTAGTAATATTTTAAACTACACATTTTTTTATGTGATTTTATCATTTTTAAAAATATATATCTATCTAGTATTTATTGATTTTTATGTTTTAAATTATTCAGTTTTAGTAATTACTTAAACTTAAAAAAAAGAAAAAAAAAATACAAACTAGCTGAAATAAAATATTTGGTTATTTAGTTGTTGTTTGTTTGTGAAATAAAATAAAATAAAAATCCATCTTTTTTTAAGATTATGTACTAAAATAACTAAAGCTTAAATAAAATGAATACAAATATATAAATATAAAAAAAATCTTAAATATAAAACTAATTATAATAGTATGTCAATAATACAAAAATTACACATATATATGATACATAAAATGATACATATATAGACTAAAAGTAAAGCTAAAAATAAATAGTAAAAGTAAAACTAAAACCATACACAAAATTGTTATACTTGAAATTATATATAACATCTCTTAACTTTCATAACTTGATGTACTAAAATAAGTAAAACTGAAATAATAAATAATAAAAATATATGTAAAAAAAGTAAAATAAATAATGAAAATGACAAAAACACACATTAACTTAAATTAAAATCACAAGACAAAACATGAAAAATAGTGCAAACTATATTATTAAAAAATTCAGTTATATTAAAATAATTGTATAAAGTTTCCATTTTAATTTTAGTTGATGGTTTCGTTATTTTGTTATGTGTGTTTTGTTATTTTGTCTCATTTTTTGTCAGCATTTATTTTTTTATTCATTTGGTTGACATGTTTTTCATCTAATATTTGTATTGTATTATATTTTAGCTTCATTTCAGTAATTAAATGTTTAATTAAATTTTTTAAACAGTTTTTGCTAGTTTTACTTAATGATAACAACACTGTTTTAGACACTTAAACATGCAAGTACACATATGGACAATTGTGAGAGAAAGTCATAAAATCACAACTGTAAGATCTTAATTTACAATTAAGAGAACTAAACTTGCAGTTGCATAACTGAATTGAATATAGAGACAATATCGATGTACTGTAGCTTTTTTAATTTGCAATATTTGCATGTTGAGTTTACACATTCAGGCATCTTGTATTGAATTCGTTGCATGTAATAAATCAACTTTGTTTGCGTACCTCATGCTAGGATCTTTTATTTGCTAATAGCCCTCCTCTGAGAAATCATATTTTGCGACATATTTTTTGGTCAGCAATTAAAGATTCCTACTGCGCCGCGCTAAAGTTTCCCGCCAGGATGTGATTCCACAGAACAAATGTAACCGTTGCGAGAAATTAATAATCTGTGTTATTAATTTTCTCATAAAGCCACAGGGGTTCGCATTTATCTCAATTCGAGAAACCGCAGGAGACGTCCTGCCACCATTAGCCTCGAGCTGCAAAAAAAGCCGAGCGATCCGTGATCACGCCGTTTGAGAGGAAAACAGACGGCCGTGGCATTTCATTCAGACCCGACGAGTTAGAGTTTCACAGGAAATGAGAAACATCGGGCCGCTGGTTTATTCTTATCCTGATGAATACGCCACCTCTGGTCTGGGGTCAGACGGCCGAGGAAGTATCATTTCAGCTCCATCCTATGAGCATTCGTCTCTTTCGGCTTCTGAGGCTCAATTATACTGCATGACGTCTGAAAGGTTTTGTGTGCACAAGGACACAGTTTACTGCATTAAGGGTTAGTTTACTGACGCCCATTAGATCCTGAACTTACATGTGCTCAGAGTGTGAACTAAACGGTGACTTTCTGAGCGAGTTTCTGTGCAATGCACTGTTGAGATTGTTCTCAAACTCTATAGAGTTATACGGGAGATGACTTACTTTTCTTTCTTATGGGTTGAGATGTCCGTATATACAATAAATTGACACTGAAGACAAATGATGACATGAAGAAGTATAAATTACATTGCGAAGAATTAGAGTAAATTTCTGTTCAATGCATTTAAAATCATTTGATCTGATTCTGTCACAAAAATTTAAATTTTTAAATCTAAATTTAAATAATATAAAATAAAATAAAATAAAATGAAATAAAAAATTCTAGTCAATTGATTACAACAGCAAGTAACACGTTAAATAAAATGTGAAATTCAAATAGAAATACTTAGAAGAATTTATTTTATTTCAGCTAGCTAGCTTTTATTAATTAAAAATAAGCATAAAAATAAAAATTAAAGCAAAATCAAAAACCAATTAAAAAATGACAGCAAACTACTAAAAATATATATATATATATATAAAATATATTATAATTAAAATGAAAAATAAGAAATATAAGTATTTATAAACAAAAACAGAAACATTAATGAATTAATAAATTATAAATTGATAATAATAAATGTATTATATTAATAATTAATAAATAATTGTAAATCAAATGATGAATTAAATTATACGTGCAATTTTAAATAGAAAAATTGAATTTATTTTATTTTAGCTAGTTGCCAAGAAAATAATAATACAGTAAAAATCAGTTTGTTTCAATTAGTTTACGCTGATGTACTAAAATAACTAAAACTGTGAAATAAATAAATACATACACACATACATAATGCAGCACAAGTGTTCTATTTTAAGTGGAACGACTGAATTTATTTTATTGTAGCATTTGTCATTGTCATTTAGTTAAAGCAAAAAAAAATAAATAAATAAATAAATAAAAAAATAAAGCAAAATTAAAAAACGAATGAAAATGACAAAAACACAACAAATTACTAAAACTTTTATTATAATAAAAATGAAAAATATAAAATATATTTTTTTAAACAAAAATATAAACAGAAACATTAATTAATAAATAAATTTTATATATATATATATATATATATATATATATATATATATATATATAAAGGATTAATAAATAAATATAAATTAATTGCAAAAAAGTCAAATGATGAATTGAATTAAACATGCCATTTTACGTAGATTGAATTTATTTTATTTCAGCTAGTAGCCCCACCAAAAAAAAAAAAGTAGTTTTTAAATAAATAAATAAATAAAAAGTGTAAAGACTGAATTTATTTTATTTACATTTGCTTAAACCGAAAAATTAATTAATTAATGAATTAAACAAAAATCAAAAACTAATAAAAATGACAAAAACACAACAAATGACTAAAACTTTTACTTTAATAAAAATTTAAATATAAAAATATAAAATATAAACATTTATAAACAAAAATATAAACAGAAACATTAATTAATTAAATCGTAAATTGATAATAATAAATGTTAATAATTTAACATTATATTATTATATTAATATTTAAAATATTAGTAATTAATAAGTAAATCTAAATTAATTACAAAACATGTCAAATGACAAACTGAATTAAACGTGCACTTTTAAGTAGAAAGACTGAATTTATTTTATTTTACAAATAAATAAATAAAAAAATCATTTTTAAATAATACAATAATAATAATAATAAATAAAACATTGTCTTTTTCAATTAGTTTTTCTTGATGTACTAAAATAACTAAAACTAACTATGAAATAAGTGCTGCAGAGCATATGTGCAATTTTAAGTGGAAAGACTGAATTTATTTTATTATAGCTAGTTGCAAAGAAAACATTGGTAATTTTAATTTAGTTTACCTTGATGTACTAAAATAACAAACGAAAAGGACAAAAACTCAATAAATGACCATAACTTTTACTCAATTTAAAACAGAAACTATTAAAAATAAAAACTAATTCAAATTATTTTCAGTCAGATACTACTTGTAAATTTCTCAATTAATTACAAAGGAATGGCAAATAATGCACTGGATTTTGAAGTAGAAAGTCTGAAATAGCATTTGCAACGTGCTCCAATTAATATTTTATTTGTTTTATTTGTTTTTACAGTGCATCTGGTTGTGAGGGAAAATTGTAAAGCCAAAATCGTCATCTTGTTCAGTTTATTTCAGCGTTTCTCAATGCTAGCGTGAGAACAGATATTCCTAAAGCACCTTTCATGCAAACAGCGCTGCAGGGACAACAAAAGATCAGACGTAAGGAGCAATATACAAAGCATTTGATGTTAAAACACTTCCATTAGAGTAAAATGAGCGCTTTGACGTCTTTGAAGCGGTAGTATTGCTGAGACTCGGCAGCTAGTGAAACGTGAGATAAAAATATTTCATTTTAATAAAGGTGTAGTAGAAAACGTTGCATAACGTCTTAAGAAAAATAAAACATGCAAGTGGTAATCTTAAAGTGCAGTAATTTCAGTTTTAATCCGTGCTGAACTCAAATGAGTTTTTGATGATAATCCCTCCTTGACTTCATGCAAAGGTCCTGCTGTTATATAATCACATCAACAGCAATGTAACTCAATGTAAGCCATGCTGATTAAATGCATAGATTTGCTGGGCTGTATTGATCCTCAAGGGGAAATTCAGGAAGGAACACTTTGACCTGAATGTGATATGAACGTGGCCTTAAATGAGGTGAATATCGGCTTCTGTGGTGGTTGTAGGTGCTGCTGAGGAAAATATGATCACTTTACATACTTAAACTGAGTTATTAGACATCATGCCTCAAAGTGAGACCTTATACTTTAGTAAGATGCATAATCTGTCTATGATTGCCAAGAAACTGAGTGCATTAATACACATTCATTTATATTCATTGATTTTTTTGGAGTGAATTGAGGGACCACCATTATTATTATTATTATTATTATTATTATTATTTTAAGAAATGAATATTTGTATTTATTAAAAGTTTTAGTAAAGACATTTATTATGTTACAAAAGTTCTTTTTTAAAATAAATGGTGTCCTTTTGAACTTTCTGTTCATCTTTTTTTTTTTTTTAAATATCATGTGACTGAAGACTGGAGTAATGATGCTGAAAATTCAGCTTTTGTTACAGAAATAAATTACATTTTGTAATATATTTACATCAAAATGGTTATTTTAAATTGTAATAATATTTCACAATTTTACTGTTTTTTCTGTATTTTTAATCAAATAAATGCAGCCTTGGTGAGCAGAAAAAAAAAATTCAAAAAAATGTACCTACAGTAAAAATCCAAGCAGCAAGTTATAAAAAAGGTTTATGCACTGTGATGCACTAATATAACTAGTTAATAATAATAATAATAATAATAAAATTGGAAAATAAAACCTAATAAAATACTTTTCTTATGAAATGATTATGAAGTTTTATTTATTTGAAAACTGATTTGATGAATAATATTAAATTTGTATGACTTAAAAAAAAAAAAGAAAATAAGAATTAGAAAGTGAAGCTGATTTAGACCAAAGTATTTATTTGTTTGCTTGCTTGTTTGTAAAATGTAATGAATTCTTATATTATAAAAAAAAAAAAAAAAAACATTTATTAGGAAATGTATTTGTTTAAAAAGTCAATTATATTTTTAGTTATTTTTATTTATTTATTTATTTTTTTTTTAAAGAAGAAAGTAATTATACAAATTACATTTTTGATGAGGTTACATTATTGTAATAATATTTTACAGTTTTGTTGTTTTTACTGTATTTTTAATAAATGAAATGCAGCCTTGTTGAAAATAAGATGGACTAAATAACTAGTTAATAAAAAATGGAAAATAAAACCTAATAAAATACGTTTGTTATGAAATTATTATGAAGACTTACTTATTTAAAAACTGATTTGATGAATAATATTGAATTTGCATGACTTTAAAAAAGAAAATAAAAAAAATAGAAAGCAAAGCAAATTTATGTGTTTGTTTGTAAAATTTATGAAATTCTTACATTATAAAAATTATTTGCTTTTTAATACATCATTTATTAGGAAATGTATTTGTCTGAAAAGTCAGTAATATTTATTTATTTATTTAATGAGGTTTCATTATTGTAATAATATTTCACATTTTTGTTGTTCTTACTGTTTTTTTTTTTTTATCAATTAAATTCAGTTTTGGTGAAAATAAGGCTAAATAAGGCATTTAAAAACTTAGATTTTGTAAATAAATTTAAAAATGTTTTGTAGAGTTGCACTGACATACACTGACAAGTGTTATTTTGAGGTGTTTACAGTGGATTTGAACGTGTCTAATCCAATCAGACGTGAAACACTCTTTGACAGTCTCGGAGTCAAAAAACAGCCACTCTGAGAGCAGAAGAAGCAAATGTTTAGTAAGTTTGAGCGCTGTTGGATGAGCGCTGTGGTGTGTGGGTGATTTTCAAGTGTCATTAGGACGTGATTAGGGATTTGTTGAATGTGTGAGTGATGCTGGCCACATCTGCACATTTACAGCACCGCTCTCCCTCATGGATGACTGACACGGCCCCTGGAGAACATGCAGAGTCGTGAAGCATCTCAACGAGAAACTACCTCACACACACACATACACACACCGGGCTATATATTAAGAGCTGTTAGGTGTGTAATGTGAAGTGCTCTACAGTGATGTGCTCAAACTCTGAAGCGCACTACATTCACACTCTCAGCCAACAAGACAGAGCGACTTTGACCTGACGCTGGCCTTTCCTAGAGGAAAATATCATCACTCAGCTCAGATCATGAACTGACAAGTTCATACTGAAATCTCGGATGTTTCACTGAAGACATAAAGCTGAGCAACAAGTAAAAAAAAAAAAGGCATTTATTTTTATTCATTCATTCATTCATTATTGCTAAATACTTATATTATAAAATTCTTAAATTCTTTTTATGAAATACTTTATAATGCATCATTTATTAGGGCATATTTGTTTAAAAAAATCTATAGTATTTTATGTGTATAACTTTAAATAAAAAAAAAAGAAAATAATTATACCAACAACATCTGTTTAAATTGTAATGTAATGTAAACATTTATTTATTTATTGCATCATTTAGTAGGAAATATTTTTGTTTAAAGATTCAATAATATTTTTATTGTTTTGACTTTAAATAAGAAAGAAATAATAATAATTATACAAGCAACATTTATTTAATTTGCATTGTAATGTAAATTTATTTGTTTGTTTGCTTGTTTGTTTGACAATTGCTAAATACTTATATTGTGAAATTCTTAAATTAATTCTATGAAATATTTTATAATGAATTATTTATTAGGAAATGTTTGTTTTAAACAATCTATAGTATTTTAGGTGTATGAAAAAAGAAGAATAAATCAAATAATACAAAAGAAAATAATAATTATACCAGCAACATTTGTTTAAATTGCATCGTAATGTAAATTTATTTATTTATTAGGAAATACATTTGTTTAAAAAGTCAATAAAATTTTCATTGTTTTAACTTTAAATTAAAAAAGAAAATAATTACATCAGTAATATTTGTTTAAATTGTTTTGTAATTTAAACGTTTGTTCGTCCGTCCATCCATCCCTAAATTCAACAATTAAATTGAGCATAAATTAAATTAGGTATAATAAATAAAACAATTTTAAATAATTTGCAATTCAAATATTATATATACAAAAAAAAAAATATGCATATTATATGCATGTTGCATGTTTCTGTATTTATAATGGATATATCTTTATATATTTTATATATATTTTTTTATTTGATATGTTTATATAGACTTTGGGGGTGCAACGTGATGAGGTTATGTTGTTGACAGCTTTTGTTCAGTCATAAACTCATGATGAGTTGGTGTCATTGAGCCGTATGTGTTGAGGTCAGTGAAGGATGTAGGAGTCATTATGTGCTGGACTTCTGCTTATGAATGCCAGAGTAACATCACTCACACGCTTTCATGATAAACCGCCTCTGCTCGCTTTTATGAGCAGCACATCATTATCATTTTTCTCGTCAGCACCTTGTTGGGGTATTCAGTGTCAGAAAAAGGCACCACAGTATAATGAATGCCTTATGACATGCCCTCGCCAGTCGCCACACGGACATACAGTAGCTTAAGGCTGCATCGTACATGTCAGTGTGTTTCCGTGCGTGGTCATGCAGCATTTTTAACCCTTTTTGTACTAGAAAAATATATTTAATTATATTATATTTATGTGCATGCATTAAGCATTTGTTGTTTTTATAACATTATTTTTGTGCTATAAATATATAACTTATATTATATTTATTTTCATTAATTAATTGCATTTTTAAGTATTATTATTTAAACCTTTTTAACCTATGCATCTAACTAATATTATGTTATATTTTTGTGCATGGACATTAAGCATTTTCTGTTATTTTTTAATACTTTTTGAGCTGTAAATATTTTATTTTATTTTATGTTATTT
This sequence comes from Labeo rohita, assembly GCF_022985175.1. Classification (NCBI taxonomy): domain Eukaryota; kingdom Metazoa; phylum Chordata; class Actinopteri; order Cypriniformes; family Cyprinidae; genus Labeo; species Labeo rohita. Next base: position 47,363,053 of record NC_066869.1, on the reverse strand, counting down.
TATTTTATTTTATTTTATTATTTTTTTGTGTATGGACATTTTATTAATTTATTTATTTATTACCTTTTTAATTATATTATGTTTTATTTTTGTGTATGGACATTAAGCATTTTTGTTTTTTTTTATGCTTTTTGTCTTTTTAATATATAACAAATAATTATATTATATTAATTATATTATATTATATTATATTATATTATATTATATTATATTATATTATATTATATTATATTATATTATATTATGTTATATTACATTTTTGTGCATGGACAATTTATTTATTTATTTATTTAAAACCTTTGTTTTAAACCTTGTATGGACATTAAGCATTATATTGTATTATGTTATGTTATGTTATGTTATGTTATGTTATGTTATGTTATGTTATGTTATGTTATATTGTATTATATTATATTGTATTATATGTCATCTCCTACTCTAAGCATAGCCTCTTCTTTGCATTAGTCAGTGAATGCTAAACATGAATCCTGTCTTTATTTAACGCTGAGCCAGCGAAACATCCTGTCTCGGTATCGGATTTTCCTTCATGCATTGGGCTAATTACAAAGGCTAATTAAGATTTAGGCCTGTGTTGTCCTTTGGTGAGTCCTTTGTCACCACAATGTAAGTGATCCGCATTGATTTTATTTGCTCATTTCTTTTTAATTGCATGGCTTTGTCTCCATGTGAAATAGGAGCTTGCTGCAACCTCACAATTCATGAAAATGTAAGTCAATATTATTTGCTTCCCTTTCATGCGGTGTCCTTGTGCATAAGATAGAAATTAGAAGTGAATTGTGGTAGATTTTAGAAAGGCGTAAATGAATAAGAAGCATTATATATATTATTATATGACATTACATTACATTACATTACATTACATTACATTACATTTTTATAAATTTTGTGCATGGACTTTTTATTTTTATAATCTTTTTAGTGCTTTTAACATTAAAAAAATTATATTATATTATATTATATTATATTATATTATATTATATTATATTATATTATATTATATTATATTATATTATATTATATTATTATATTTTTTTTGTTGTTGTTTTTGCCCTTTTTACTTTTATAATATTTATATAATTTCTTTATACTATAAAAATAAAAATCATATTATATTATTTTTTGGTTGTGCATGCATTGCATTGAGCAGTTTTTTTTTTTTTACTTTTTGTGCTATAAATATTTTTTGTTTTATTTTGTTTTGTTTTGTTTTGTTTTTGCATGGATGTTTTATTTTTTAATCTTTTAGTGCTATTAACATAAAAGTAATATTATATTATATTAGCATTTTTTGTTTTTGGCCTTTTTACTTTTATAATTTTTTATATAATTTCTTTATACTATAAAAATATAAATAATATTATATTATTTTTTGGTTGTGCATGCATTGCATTGAGCAGTTTTTTTTTTTCGTCTTTTTTGTTATTCATGTTATTTTATTTTATTGTTGCTTTTTAGTGCTATTAACATAAAACTATTATATTATATTATATTATATTATATTATATTATATTATATTATATATATTATATTATATTATCTTATCTTATCTTATATTATATTATATTATATTATACTTTTTTGTTTGTTTTTGCCCTTTTTGCTTTTATAATATGTATATAATTTCTTTATACTATAAAAATAAAAATTATATTATATTATATTATTTTTTGTTGTGCATGCATTGCATTAAGCATGTTTGTTTGTTTGTTTGTTTGTTTGTTTGTTTTTTTTTTTTTTTTTTTTTTACTTTTTCTGCTATAAATATTTTTTGTTTTATTTTGTTTTGTTTTTGCATGGATGTTTTATTTTTTAATCTTTTTAGTGCTATTAACATAAAACTATTATATTATATTATATTTATATGCAATATTATACTACATCTAAATGTATCTGCTCTGCTTTTGTAATAACCTTTAACAGTAAATTTAATTTTCTTTCTTTGTTTTTTGAGGAATATAGTTTTGTTCAATGAAAGGTTACAGCTTATCCTCTGTGTCAGTTACTCAATTGAACATCTGCGTTTAGCGTTCAGATAGCGCTTACAAATGCATCTGCTGCTGTTGCATAACTCCCCAGAGTTGTGCAACACTTTCTAATATGCTTTTCTTAAAATGAGCGGTTTTTATCTCTGGCTTAAGTATGAAGTTAGTCACTCATCAGATGCTGGAATGCGATTTGAGATAGCGAATGCAAATGTACAGTGCTACTGTCCGAGATTTCAGTGGAGGCAATTATTCCTCATAATTCCTGTGAGTGACGGCTGAGACGGCCGGCGAGCTCTAATGTGACGAGGTCAGTCGGGCCGTTGCAATCGGTGGCCGTCTCCATAACGACGTGTCCAGCTGTCAGCTGCGGAGCTGCAGATGTTCACATGTGCCACTCCACGTTTCGTCTGCCGGGAGAAATGGAAGTCAATGATTTCATGTCCATTAGTGACCGTCAGTCAAAGCAATTATTGTTTGGTTTGTGGAAATGAGTTATTATATTAATTATTTGGACAATGCATGTGATCATATCATGTCATAGAACATCGGATTTGTGCCACCCATTCAGCCATTAGGTTTAAAAAATACATACATATCGCTATAACTATCATTTGTTTGCTTGCATTCTTCAGTGCCTGAGAGGATATGCAAGACAAATCTATACTATTTATTTATTTATTTATTTCAGTTTAGGTGAAAAATATATTTTTTTGTTTGTTTATTCATTTTAGATTACATTTTAGTTATTTGCTTATTTTAGTTTTTTTTTTTTTTTTTGGCAAATAAATGAAATAAAGTAAGTTGCTTTTTTTTTCATTTTATTGTTTTAATGTCAATATCATTTGTTTATTTGTTTGTTTGTTCATTCATTTGTTTTAGTTTACTTAATTTTAGTTATTTTAGTCATTTAGTTTTGGCAACTAAATGAAATAAAGTAAGATCTGCTTTTTTATTTGTATTTTTCATGTCAGTATCATTTATGTTTTATTTATTCATTTATTTTAGTTTACTTAATTGTAGTTATTTGCTTCTAGGTTTAGTTTTAGGTATTTATTCTTGACAGCTAAATGAAATAAAATAAGTTCAAGTTTTGTTTTTTTGTTTTTTTAAATATGTCAATATCATTTATTTATTTGTTTATTTATTTACTTGTTTTAGTTTACTTTAGTTATTTTAGTTATTTATTTTTGGTAACTAAATGAAATAAAATATGTAATGAAATAAAAATATGAAATAAAATATGTAATGAAATAAAAAATAATTTTTATATATATATATATATATATATATATATATAATAAAATTATATGTTTATATGTATAAACATATAATTTATTTATTTATTTATTTATTGTCTCATGTAAGCAGCTGAGATTATCAGTGATACAGATTACAAATACAAATACTATATATATTCTTTATTTATTGTTTCTCCTTTTAATGCATTTGTGATTTTTTTTTTTTTTAATTGAGGTAAATTTAAAAAGTAAAGGGTTTTTTATATAGAGTGATTTAATTGTGTTGTTTTTATAAATTGCTTTTATAAATGTACTCACAAACTGCACATATAATGTACTCACCCCCTTGTCATCCAAGATGTTCATGTTTTTCTTTCTTCAGTCGTAAAGAAATTATGTTTTTTGAGGAAAACATTTCTGTATTTTTCTCCATATAATGGACTGATATGGTGCCCCGAGTTTGAACTTCCAAAATGCAGTTTAAATACGGCTTTAAACGATCCCAAATGCGGTTTTAAACAATCCCAGCCGAAAGTGAAGGGTCTTATCTAGCGAAACGACCAGATATTTTCATTAAAAAAATACAATTGAAATACTTTTTAATCTCAAACGCTCATCTTGTCTTGCTCTGCCTGAACTCTGTATATTCTGGCTCAAGACAGTTAAAAAGTATTTAAATTGTATTTTTTTATTGAAAATAACAGATCATTTCGCTAGATAAGACCCTTCTTCCTCAGCTGGGATCGTTTACAACCACATTTGAGATCATTTGAAGCCACGTTTAAACTGCATTTAGAAAGTTCAAATTACATTTATGTTCAAACAACATGTAAAAGTGAACTTTGCATCCGATGAACCCTTTAAATTATGTAGCCATTATCATAGCATTTTCACAATCCAATGAAATATTGTTGTTTTAAAATTATATTTCCCTTCCTTCATGTGCCTTGATTACATGAACAGAATAGAAAATTAGTTTCAGAATTATAGAAAGTTTGTTTTCTTGATATTAACATGCTGTAGAGTCCTTTTGATTTGATGTCAGCCAGACCATAATAATCAAATGTCATTGAGAATCTGCTGGAGTCTCTGGAGTCTGTCGTCCGTCCTCTCAGCGCATTAAGCTGTATTTAAGGGCCGTGTTTGTTCTGTCTCTATCGCTGTTGAGACGCACTCGCTCCTGGCTGCTGTACTTGAGCGAGCACTATCTCTCTCCTCTTCCTCTTCCAAGTGATTGAGTCACAGATGGTAAATGGTGACAGATATGACAGGTACAAACCAGATCCTGAACCCCTGGCTGACAGAAAAACAGCCGAGGACCGAAATACGAACTCCTCAGAAACGCGGCTGGTGTTCATAGACACGTCTCACCGCTGCTCCACTGTGAGTGGGTGTGTTTCCTCCTGCGGTTTGTTATTAAGAAAGATGGCATTTTGTAGATTGTGCTACTGTTTTTTTTTTTTTTTAAGTCAAACCCTCACTGAGAGTTTCTGCCGCTCCTGCTACATGTCACTCAGGTTGTTTTAGGTGTTGTCAGTCGACGTTTGCGTTCGTTTTTTTATTAAAGCTGGTCAAAAATCTTGTCCAAACGCTCCTAGCATTTTTCTAACATTCCTATTACATTATAAAAAAATCATATTTTTGAATGTTCTCTAAACATACAGCTTTTTTAAATGTTAAAACACATTTTTTTCTTGGTTATGAGTAAATGTTAAAGGAACATTGTATTGTCATTTTGCAAACATTATGGGAAAGATGTCTTTGAATGTTCTCTGATCCAGACAAACGTTAGACAAACATCCATCTAAAGTGTTCCATTAAAACATTTCACGACTGCTGCATAATGTTTTTGTGCTAACATTTTGAAAGACCAGACAACAGACAACAAACATTGTATTAACATTACAAAAAGAACGCTCGTTCATAACTTTGAAAGAACGTTGTGAGAATGTTCTGAGAACATTCCCCTTTAACTGTAAAGCTTTTTTTTTTTTTAAATATGTCTACATCATTTTTTAAAATTAGTATAGGTTTTTATTTATTAATTTTAGGTTATTTAGTTTTATTTATTTGCTTATTTTAGTTACTTATTTTTGGCAACTAAATGAAGTAAAGTAAGTTTAAGGTTTTTATGTTTTGTTTTTTTTATTTATCAGTATAATTTATGCATTTGTTTGTTTGTTTGTTTTAGTTTACTTAATTTTAATTATTTGCTTATTTTAGTTATTTATTTTTGGCAACTGAATGAAATAAAGTAAGTTTAAGGTTTTAATGGTTTTTTATTTATCAATATAATTTATGTATTTGTTTGTTTATTTATTTGTTTGTTTGTTTGTTTGTTTATTCAATTGTTTTAGTTTACTTAATTTTAGTTATTTATTTTTGCCAAATAAATAAAATAAAATAAGTGTATTTTATTTTATTTTATTTTATTTTATTTTATTATTTGTTTGTTTGTTTTGTTTGTTTGTTTGTTCATTTGTTTTTTATTATTTTATCTATTTTTTTAAATGTCAGTATCATCATTTATGTATTTGTTTGTTTGTTTGATAGTTCATTTGTTTTATTGTTTTAGTTTACTTAATTTTAGTTATTTGCTTATTTTAGTGATTTTTTTAAACTAAATGAAACAAAATAAACAAAATAATTTTATGGGTTTTTTTTCATTTATATATATATATATATATATATATACATCACTTTTACATCATATCCTATATATTTGTTTGTTTCTTTATCTATTCTTTATCTATTTATTTGGTTATTTTGGTAGATAGATAGATAGATAGATAGATAGATAGATAGATAGATAGATAGATAGATAGATGCTTGAGCCATTGATAGCAGAGTAATGCAGTTAATAAGGAAGTTTAGTAATGAAGGGTTTTATTATGAAAACCTGGCAACCCTGGCCTGTGCGTCTTTCAAAAGTGATCGACAGCAGCGTCTCTACTAATAGTGAAACTTCAAGAACAGCGTTGTTGTGACTTGTCTTGGAATAAACGTCATGTAGTTTTTAAGTTGTTAAAGGAGAAGTCCACTTCCAAAACAAAAATTCACATATAATATACTCGCCCCCTTTGTTATCCAAGATGTTCATGTCTTTCTTTTTTCAGTCATAAAGAAATTATGTTTTTTGAGGAAAACATTTCAGGATACTTTTTTTCAAGTAACAAAAATGTTTGCTTTTATGGTTTGAGTTTACTTTAGTTCAGTATTTTGATCATTACTGGAGATATTAAGCTGATTTGTAGGCAGAGTAAGTTGGTTATGTATGTTGCTTTCTTTACTATAGGCATGCATACATATTTAGTTATGAAAATACACTTTGTAAACGATTTTGCCCGGCGTCATTTAAAATACCGGCCCCTGAAGCGGTGCTGTGGGCTATAAGCAGCTCCTCAAATTGGAGAAGAGCGGCTCAGACTGGAGAGGAGCTCAGAGGGAATGTGTTTTGACAGAGAGCTGGACTTGAAGTGCACAGTTGGGAAAGTCTCTGATTACCGCTCACATTACTGCGGAGGATTCGTGATCACCATTCTAATCTTTTGCCGGGGATTGACAGGATCTGTCCGGGATACGATCATTCGATTATATACAGACACACGACAATTACAGCTACAAATTATACAATTGCGTTTGTTCCCTTGAAATAACATTGTGCAAAATGTATATACATACTTTAAATGTTATATAAACTAAACAAAATTAAATTAAATATATATCAAATGCAAAAAATATATTATAATGATGATAATAAAATTGAAAAATGAAAATAAAAAATATTATCTCAAAGATACAACATGCTAATGTCATTTAATACATATATATTAAATATGTTACATGAGTGCGAATATGTTTTACTTGAGTATGTTATTTTAGAGATGCTAGAAATTTTAGATGCTAAAAGATATAGAATTAGTTTTTCTTTTGTATTTTTACATTTTAGTTTTGATTTTAAAGTTTTAGCTGTGCTGAAACAAAATATTACAATTATAAAAGTTTAAGTTTTTGTTTTAAATTTTGTTTTATTTTACTTAACGTTTACTTCATAATATAAAAACAGGATTTATTTGAAATATAATTTTTAAATATTTTTTAATTCAATTAAAATTGTGATTAAATAATTTAGTTATATAGATTAAACAAAAATAATTTAAAGATATTAAAATAAAATATTGTATCTCAAAGATACAACATGCTAATGTCATTTAATACAAATATATTAAAAATGTTTTTACTTATTTTTTTTTTTAATTTATTGAATGAGTTTTTATTTTTATATTTTACATTTTAATTTTGATTTAAAAGTTTTAGCTGTGCTGTAAAAAATGTTACAATTATAAAAGTTTTTATTTATTTATTTATTTATTTATTTATTTATTTATTTATTACTTAACTGTTACTTCATAAAACAGGATCTATTTAAAGTAGAATTTTAAAATAAATTGTAAAGTTTCTTAAAAAAAAATTGTGGTCTTTGGTCAAATTGTTACTAAATGATTATTTTGTTAAAAATAAAAAATGTTATAAAGATTAAACAAAAATAAATTAAAAATATATCAAATTGAAAAAAAAATTATGATTTTAATTTAAATTTGAAAGTTTTAGTTGAAACAAAAAGGTGAATTATCTTTTACTTTACTAAATTTTTTCTTCATTCGAAATAAATCATTTGAATATATACATATATATATATATATATATATATATATATATATATATAATTTTATGGTTTTAGTTTTAGTTAACTATAATAAGCCTGCATGACCTTATTTTGTACGCAAGCCAAAACTTTTGTAAGGACGTATAAATACATAAATGTGATAAATAAAAGCTAAATAAAAAAGTTGAAAAGATATAATAAAAAGATATAAATAAATAAATAGTTTATATTTTAGTTATTTCTTAGTAAGCAAACACTGATGAAAAAGTACTCTGCGCAACCCATTGTATTATCTGAGGTACCTCGAACTACCTTGTAAACATCATGATTTATGAATAGTTTGATCATCCCGAACTAGAGATAGAAAGGTCTTAAGTGTCTAGACTGCAGAAAATAGAAAGTAATTGAAATTCCTCTTAAACTCTGAGTAAAGACTTGAGTCTATGTAATATATGAGATTGATATTTGTCATCTGAATTGGAGTCTGGACGTCCTGAGTTTGGACTCGTCCTGTTATTGTCTTGGGATCCGGCTCGGTAAACAGCTCTTAATGGCTGTTTGCGTTCACCTCCCTCTCTGTGGCATGTGTCGTTGCGGAGCCGCGCGGGGTTAAGCTAACACAAACACGCCAGCTTTCATCATAGGGAGCTGTGGCTCACCTCCGAGTGTTAGCCGTTTAATGGAACGCCACGATTTGTTTTCCAGTGTTGAAAATAGCTAAAAATGCATCATGAATAAAAAAGACAACAGCAGAGGATTGTATACTGGCCCAATTTGGCCTGTTGAGCAAGTCCGGGTTGTTAAAAACACATGAAATGTGCCTCTGAAAAATAAATCCGAAGGCTTTTTTGGCTCGCTGAACGCTTGCGTAATAGTTTTGGCCAGTGATAACCTGTCCATCTCCCAGAGCATTTTTGTTTTAGCCCGTAATGTTGTGTTCCAAGCGTTTGTGGCTTTTTCAGCAGGAAAATTGTTGTTTTCTTGCAGGAAGGGTTTAATCAGTGTGTTTGCAGTTCAGGCTGTTGAAACGCTCTTTCACTCAAATGCTAATGCTAATGAGAGACATTTAACAGCAAACGTTCTTTCCAATTGTACCCTCAAACCATGATGAAACCTCTTTGTGTTCAGCCAGGCTTCGCCAGAACTAAGCACATGGCGTGTTGTTAGAGGTTTGTCATAGTTTTATGTGCCTAAAGATGTGAGACAAGGACACTCTTGAAGATATATACGGTATATAAACCTAGAATATGCAGATTATATGACAAGTGGAAGTAAAAAAATAATGTTATGCAAAAATCAGTTTCAAAAAGGAAGTACTATTTGAAATTAGATTATGTTAGTATTAATTGATGCTTATTTTGTCTGAAAAAAAAAAGATATTTATTTAAGCATAGTTAAAATAAATATTACACATTATTTAGTGTTTTTATTTTATTATTATTTTTTACTTTAAGTTTATTATTTATTGTATTATTTTATTTAATTTTTTGTATTACATTTATTACAAAAAAGGATATTTGTTTAAGGATATTTAAAATAAATATTACACATTATTTAGTGTTTTTATTTTATTTTATTTATGTTATTATTTTACTTTAATTTTTTATTAGTTACTTTATTATTTTATTTTATTTTTTGTATTGCATGTATTTTGTTTTTTGTATTACATTTATTACAGAAAAAAAAGTATATTTAATGATATTTGAAATAAAAATTACACATTATTTAGTGTTTTTATTTTACATATTTTACATTATTTTATTTTAATTTTATTATTTATTTTATTATTTTTTATTATTTATTTATTTATTTTTGGTATTACATGTATTACAAAAAGACATTTTTTAGGAGTATTAAACATATTTTTTCTACTATATTGTGCTTATAAGTTATAAATGTATTTTATTTTATTTTTATTTTATTATTTATTTTATTTTATTTTTTGTATTACGTCTATTACAAAATGATATTTTTTAGGAGTATCAGACATATTGTTTTTTTTTTTTTTTTACTATATTGTGCTATATAAGTTATCAATATATTATTTTATTTTATTTTACTTTTTATTTATTTTTTGTAGTATAAAATGACATTTTTAGGAGTGTCGAACATATTGTATTATTTTTTTTTTTTTTTTTTTTTTTACTATGGTGTGCTTATAAGTTATTAAAGCTTTATTTTATTTTATTTTATTTTATTTTTTTGTATTACCTGTATTACAAAATGACATTTTAGTTTCAAACATATTGTATTTTTTCTACAACATTGTACTTGCAATGTATTTATTTAATACATTTTTATTATTATTAATCTGTGGTAGTTTCCCAATGATACTAAAAAAACTATTCCCTATATGTTATTTTGCACTATGAAATAAAAATCGAATTAAATCCATCTTTAATTCTACAAAAAATAATTAATAAATGGATAAATTAAATAAATGTAAATTAACAATAGCTATATTTTGTAGCTTATAATTATTATTATTATTATGAGTTTTAAAGTACTTTCTACTATATTGCTCTTGAATAACAGCACTTTTTAATGCATGTAGAACCTTTATTTTATTTATTTTGTTTCATGTAGATCTTTATTGCTGTTATAGTCATGGTAAAACACACACGAACACCATGTTAAAGAGATGAAAGATGTTTGTTTGCTGTTACTCTGTTCAAGCACAGCAGGATAAGTGTATTAACATCTTTGTGTTTGTGTTTTGTTTTATTTCTAGTAGCAAGTCAGGATAAGCTGTAGTCTCCCAATACATTTACATCTTATTAGCTCAAATTGAACTCCCTTTGCTCCGGAGAGCTTTAGAAAAGGAGATGCAGCGATCCCATCGTTAAAATGTAGCACTTTATCCACAGCTGGCCAAGCATGAAGAGCTGTGTGGCGATTACCGCCCGGGCCGCTATCAAATTCTCCACTGACTTGTGAGACCAACTGTCCAATTAAGAGCGGTGTGAATATTCTGCAGAGAGATTTAATTTTCGAGGTCCATCAACTCGCAAAGCCTCAGTAAAGTCTTCATCTGAACTCTGGAAATTAGGTCTGATTAGTCAATAACTGTTGAAGTCCAAAGTTCTGGCAAATTTGAGCACCTTAATGACCTTAATGACTCTCCAGATGCTGTTAAATAGCATTAATTGAGTTAATGATCTCAGGCTTACGCACTGAACATTTATTGTTGGTAATATCTCATGTTCTAGGTGAGTAATATCAGTGTTTTGAAGACTTTTCCTTCTCTGTCTGATTCATTTCAGCAAATAGATCCATTTGGATTGTTCGTTTCAATCATATGATTAATTTAATTAAGCATTAAGTTGTATTCCTGGAATTAATTAAAATAAAATAATAAAATGTATTTTATTGTACTTTTTTTTATTATTTTGAGCTAGTTGCTGAGGCAACATTTTTTTCATTTACTTTAATTTAAGTTGATGTAAAATAAAATAAAATAAAGTAAAAACAATATATATATTTTTAATATGTAGACATATTGGAGAAAAAAATATATGAAAATAACAAATAAAAAAAAGTAATAGTAAAAAAAAAAAAAAAAAAAAAAAACTAATTCAAAATATTAAAACTGTTCCCGATATGTTATTTTACACTGTGAAATAAATATCTAATTAAATCCAGGTTTGTTTCTAAAATAAATAAATAAATAAGATAATTATAAAATTTCAATTAATAAATGTATAAATAAAAATAATATAAACTAATAATAGATATATTTTCTATCTATCTATCTATCTATCTATCTATCTATCTATCTATCTATCTATCTATCTATCTTTGTTATTATTATTATTATTATATTTAATTAGTTTAAATTATTTATAGTTATATTTTGTTGCTATCTATTATTATTATTATTATTATTATTATTATTATCATTAGAAATGTTTGCCTAATTATTTGATTTAACATTAAGTTTTATTTTATTTTATTTTATTTTATTTTATTTTATTTTATTTTATTTTATTTTATTTTATTCACTATTTGCCAAGGCAAAACTTTTTATTTACTTTAATCTAACTTAAAATAAAATAAAATAAAATAAAATAAAATAAAATAAAATAAAATAAAATAAAATAAAATAAAATAAAATAAAATAAAATAAAATAAAATAAAAAATCTATATATGCATTGGAGAAAAACATACTGAAATTACAAATATTAATAAAACATTAATAAAACTGTAGAAGTGTCCCAGTGATACTAAAAACTTTCCCTGTATGTTATTTTATACTGTGAAATAAATATCTAATTAAATCCAGCTTTGTGTCCAGAAAAACTGTTACATTTTTAAATAATACAATTTTAATTAATATAAATAATAATTATATTTTGTATCTATTTTAAATTAAATTAAAACCTATATATTGTAGCTATTTGTTGTTGTTGTTGTTGTTATTATTATTATTTGTTGTTGTTGTTGTTATTAATACTAACTTGCAAATTTGCAATTAGTAGCTTGTAGATTCTGTTTCTACTTCATCTTTAAACTTTTAATGTTGTTGACCTCTTTAAACTTTACAGTGAAGATGAGACGCAGATCTCTCAGCTGTCTTCATTTATATCATTTTATTAATGTTTATTGCCAATACAAGTGGCTATTAACATTAATAAGCATATACGCTGTCGCTGTGGTGCGGGTCTGTTTGTCGTCAGCCGTCATAATGAAATCCATTAGGCTACAGCCGTTCAGCCGTTAATATACTGTATATGACAGGTTCGGTTTCAGCAAACTATATTGCAATTATATATTCACCCGTGAAATCTGCAAAGGAAAAATACAATGCTAGAGAGTTGCATGCATCAGCAACAACAAGTCATTTTCCCCAACAGAGACTCAAGGTAAACAATGTTTTACAGCGTATATGAAGCCTCTGAAAGCCTCTGCATTCTGTTTGTATACCGCAGACGCAAGTAAACAGACGCTCATCATGGGAGAAAACGAGGGGTTTACTTCACAGTTTGTAATATTTACTCAGCTCTGTAGTTGTGTGTTCCTGCTCCGTTTAGCAGTACCTGTAAGTAAATGTGACTGAGCGCTCACGGTATTTGATGATCCTTTCTGTAATTATTTCATGATGAAGTCTAAATTGTCCTTGGCCGATGAAGACAGCTCCATCATTTTAAAAGACTAATTATTCCTGCCGGGATCCAGCCGCCTCCCACACGCTCCTTTATATGCAGACTGACAATAAACAGCAAACCCACGTTCAGCACCCCATGTAATCCTTAGAGAAAAGACGCCTGGAGACGCCGAGATCTCGTCTCATATTACACACCTGCTTATGGCCTGTAGACATACATCATTGGAGATATGAACCAAATGGACTAAGAAAGTGAAAATCACCAAAACTTTTAAGAACATTTCAGGTTCAACAATGAGCTGTTCTGTAAAATGTATTATTATGATATTATTATACAAGTTGTCCAGCTGTTTTCCGCCATAATAAAAGCACTATGATTTAACGATTGTTAATAAATAAGTAAATAAATAAATTTTAGTGTTGTAATTTTACTGTTACATAAATTATTGTTACTATTGTTATTAAATATTGTAATAATAGTGTTTTTTAAATTATTTGTTACATTTTAAATAATAATAATAGTAGTAGTAGTAGTAGTAGTAGTAATAATAATTGCAATTAGAAGTCTTTCCCCAATTTGTTCTGCCTGTTTTTACACAAAATAATGCACATACAGTTTCAGGGGCATTTAACAATATTTATGAGATTTGGTATTTTATTTTATTTTATTTTATTTTATTTTATTTTATTTTATTTTATTTTATTTTATTTTATTTTATTTTATTTTATTTTATTTTATTTTATTTTTAGTTTAGTTTAGTTTAGTTTAGTTTAGTTTAGTTTCATTTCGTTTCGTTTAGTTTAGTTTAGTTTAAATATTTGAGTTGTAATTTTAATGTTATATAAATTATTATTATTATTATTATTATTATTATTATTATTATTAAACCATCACATTTTTATAATATTATTTAATAATAATTATAATAATTTGTATTTTATTTTATTTCATTTTAAATATTATTATACTAAATATTACTGTTGTCATTTTACTGTTATATAAATAATAATAATTATTAGTAGTAGTAGTAGTAGGAGGAGGAGGAGTATTAATATTATTATACAAAATTTACATAATAATTATTACTATTAAATATTTCAAACATTTAAATAATAGTGTTTTTTTTTAATTATTTGTTTACTTTTTATCATTTGATTAAATAATAATAATAATAATAATAATAATAATAATAATTATTATTATTATTATTATTATTATTATTATTATTATTATTATTAGATGTGGTTCCCCAGTTTGTTCTACCTGCTTTTTAATGAAATAATGCACATACAGTTTCAGAGGCTGTAAAAAATATTTATCATTTGGTCATTTGGTATTTTATTTTTTTATTTTATCTAAATAAATAAATAAATAAATAAATTCAGTATTAATAAATAGTGATATTAAATACAACCAAGAACTTTTTTCCCCAAGAAAAGGCTGGTTTTCTAATTAGGCTTTTTTCTAATTAGACACAGATTTTCTGCAGCTCCACATGTCTATTTGAATTGCGTCTACTGAACTGGCATAAATTTTCTTTTTGTTCAGCCTGACAAATATTTGTTGTGAACAGAACATCCTTGTATGATTGGTTTTGCTTTATCATTTTGCTTTTTGGAGTGAATAGGCCTTAATATAGTCATGAAAAAATTGTCAGTGCAAAAAAAAAAAAAAAAAAACTTAATCATCTTAAAAAGGACTTCTTTTTCTGTATGCAAAATCTAATTATTTTTTCCATTTATTTTTAGGTTGAATTATAACAGGAAATGTTTTTATGAGCTACCAAGGACACTGTATTTATTTATTTATTTTTTTAAACTGTCAATTATTTTTCTCAAAAACGCATCTTAAGCTAGACTCTGAATTAAATTAAGCACTGGACTTTAGCACTAGACTTTTTTTTTAACATTTTAGTATCTGAGGTCTTGTTTTCAAACTCCTCTAACTTCTAAATCATCTTTCTATCGTCTTTTAGCGCCTTCACACATTCCTTCCAGGGGCTGTTTA
The DNA here is from genome assembly GCF_022985175.1 of Labeo rohita. Classification (NCBI taxonomy): domain Eukaryota; kingdom Metazoa; phylum Chordata; class Actinopteri; order Cypriniformes; family Cyprinidae; genus Labeo; species Labeo rohita. The sequence continues at coordinate 47,348,030 of NC_066869.1, read as the reverse complement.
CATATCCGTCAGGTCTGATTTAAACATGCTCCGCTGTGTGTTTCCACCCAAAACAAGCACGCGAGAACAGAATGTCTGTGTCAGGATCCGTGCTTCTCATAAAGACGCTTTTACACCTCGCCGGGCCGCTCGTGGTGCCGTTTTCTTAGAAGCGCTACAGTGCAGCCTTATTTGCTTTTCAGCGAATCATGAAAAGTGTACAAACCCTGCATTCAGTGGGAGAGTGTTTTTCTTCTCTTTGACATATCAAAAGACGCTTATCGGCACTGATCTGCCATCAGGAGCACCGACTGTGTCATTTCGCGGCGGCTTGTTTTCTTCGACGCACGTTTTGTAAACACTCCCAACAACGGTTTTGAGCCACTTTGACGTCACGTCTTCGCCTTGTAAATGCGATGAATGTAGCAGCTGTGCGTTCGGTTAGGAAGCAATTACTTCAATTACACAGCCGCAGCTTTTCGCCTAATGTTTGGCTCGTGTTAAGTTTGTTGAATAAATTCCACTACACTCTGTCCAAATCAACAAATCAAATCATCTCAGGCGCAGTTTGTGAATCTTACAGTTACTTTCAAGTGGGTCAAATTGACTACAGATAATTTCCGGGACGCGGTCTGTCGAGGCTCAGGCTAAATTGGTACTTTTTGTGATATGCAAGTTCATAATAAAGTGGCAAATGATGACAGTACTTGACATGCTTTGTTGATGTAACATCTGACAAACAAACAAAAATACTCGATTGCTGTCATATTTGATACATCAGGCTTTTATGGCACTTACAGTGAGAATATGGAGGAAAAGACATGCAAATTTTTTAGATGTGACCAAAAAATGAAATTCTTATAGCTTGTGATGTTAATCAATATGAATATCACTCTACGGTGCATAAAAATATGCTTTAGTAGAGATTTAAATGCTTCGTTTTGTGATCAAAGCTCTGTCATTTTAAAACATGCAATGCAATGCAATAATAACTGAGAGGTTATAAATGTTTCTCAAAAGATGAGATTTGACATGTTTTTTTAGGCTTGGAAAGATTATTTGTCCACTCAGCAACAAAGTAAAGTTTCTGGAAATAAATGCTCCTAAAAACACTTGAGCATGATTTTTCTAAAAAATGATGCATGGATAATAAAGTAAACTGAAGTTGCTTCAGTGTTCATCTTAAAATATTACTAATAATAATTAGAGATTTTGCAGCAAAAAAAAAGCATGAAACCATTTTAACTTTTTTACTTGCTAAAGTATGAACAGAAGGCTTGTAGTAGATTGTGCAACATGTTTTTCAGCAAAAGAGTCTGATCATTTAGAGGCCTTAGAAATTCCTTTGTTGAATACAATACACTTTATACAAAAAAAAAAGTTTTATTTACTTGATAAGTAAAACTACAGCAGTTTTGTGAAACACAATTTTGTGAAAAAATGCATAAAAATGAAATGAGTTTTTGCTTAAAGCATGGAAAAAATCTGCCAGTGGAGCAAGAAAAATAATGTTGTTTTTCCTTTGAATGAAGTTTCATTTAAGTTTTTCAGTGTAAACAGTCTGCAAAATTGTTAATCAATTGGGTATGCATGATAATGAATAATTGACGACGGGCAAATGAATTCTTAGAACATAATGCACACTCAAGGTGGTGATGTGAAGTCAATTATTCCACTTACACTATGGTTACCACACCTCAAGACGTTGATCAAATGATAGATAGATAGATAGATAGATAGATAGATAGATAGATAGATAGATAGATAGATCATTTTAGACCTAGTAACAAAGCTTGAGCCATTGATAGCAGAGTAATGCAGTTAATAATGAAGTTTAATAATTAAGGGTTTTATTATGAAAACCTGGAAACCCTGGTCTTGGAATAAATGTCATGTAGTTTTTAAGTTGTTAAAGGAGAAGTCCACTTCCAAAACAAAGATTCACATATAATTTACTCACCCCCTTGTCATCCAAGATGTTCACGTCTTTCTTTCTTCAGTCATAAAGAAATTATGTTTTTTGAGGAAAACAGTTCAGCATTTTTCTCCATATAATGGACTGATATGGTGCCCTGAGTTTGAACTTCCAAAATGTAGTTTAAATGAGGCTTTAAACGATCCCAAATGCAGTTGTAAACGATCCCAGCTGAGGAAGAAGGGTCTTATCTAGCGAAACGATCGGTTATTTTAATAAAAATAATACAATGTATATACTTTTTTAATGTCAGACGTTCATCTTGTCTTACGCTGCCTGGACAGTTTTTGTTCCGGTTCATGACAGTTAGGGTATGTCGAAAAAAAGCAATAAGATGTTCATGTCTTTCTGTCTTCAGTCGTCAAGAAATTATGCTTTTTGTGAAAAGCATTTCCGGATTTTTCTCCATATAATGAACTGCATTGGTGCGCCAATTTTGAACTTCCAAAATGTAGTTTGAAGACTAAGAAAGTGCAACTAAGTTTGTAAACGCTGTATGGATCATTTTACTGACTCGGATCTTTAAGTCTCATTCAGCAAAATGAATGAATCTCTTTTCGAGTCATTTCGTTCATTTTACCAAAGTATAATTAAAATGTTATGTGTTACTTCCCAAACACATCTACTGCTTACACAAACGTTGATCACACTACAAACAAGACAAAACTGTAATGCTATAAGAAACAGAAAAGATTCATACATTGTTTACCTGGATCTTTAGTCTATGATTAGCTCATCTCACCTCTTATCTGACAAGTTTTTGGGTTTGCTTATGGGGCTGTCATGTGATGAATGAACAACTCGAAAAACCCAAAGACTCAAAACAGGTGAACTAATTCCAGTACAGAACCTAATAGGATGTTGCGTATGCGCGACTGAACGAATCATTCCCGAGACGACTCGTTCTTCCCGAGTCACATTAAAGATTCGTTCAAAATGAACGAATCGTTCAAGAACGACCCATCACTTATCCGTAGCATCGTGGACGTGCATCCCAGAGCCTGTGCTACACAAGCTTTTGTGCTTAAAAAGTATACACATTTTTATTTTTTGAAAAAAAAAAATAGATAAAACCCTTCGTCCTCGGCTGGGATCGTTTAGAGCCCTTTGAAGCTGCACTACACTTTGGAAGTTCAAAACCAGGGCACCAATGAAGTCCATTATATGGAGAAAAAATCCTGAAATGTTTTCCTCAAAAACCATAATTTCTTTACAACTAAAGACAGAAAGACATGAACATCTCAGATGACAAGGGGGTGAGTAAATTATCTGTAAATTGCTGTTCTGGAAGTGGACTTCTCCTTTAAGAACGGATTAGAGCACTATATTTTTGTTTTATGTAATGGTGCATGCTTTGTCAATGGTAGCGATCGCTAACTTGCTCAAGTACAGGGTTGCCAGGTTTTCACAACAAACCCATCCAATTGCTACTTAAAACTAGCCATAAAAATAGTGGTTCGAGGGGGGTTCCCCGTTAAAAATTGCATTTCATGGGCTAAATATGATTCAACCCGCGGCGACAGTGTTAAAGTAGCCCAATTCCGCAGGAAAACCGCAGACATGGCAACACTGCCCAAGTACTCCTTTATGTATCAACAGGCTCGGCCAGCCGACCAGTCAGAGCAGAGTAGGCTTATGGAAGGGAGGTGTTACAGAACTGATCAAGTGAATCGTTTGATCAGCAATATTTTTAAAACAATGCATTTAAACCTGTTTTAGGGGACTCCAACACAATATTAGGACACTTTAAAAAAACCATATATTTATATGTAATCTTACTTCTCAAGTAACAGTAGCTTGGTTTAAGAATGTTTAGATATTTGTACTGGAAAACAACAGCAATGTATTGCAGTGTAGGGTTAAACCAGTCTAAGCATGAAAGGTTTTCTATGTAAAATCTTTTCCATCTTGTTACTGTGACTCATAAATCCGAAGTGTCCTGCTCTTCTTCTGACTTATTGAAATAGTTGAAAGCCATAAACTGGTCATTTAAGAATTCGATTTCCGCTTATTTGTGTCAACAGAACAGCTTGATCTTCCCAAACGAGACACTTTGCACAAACGCTGATGGACCTTTGAGCGCCGGTTCACCCGATGTTTCCCAGCAAATGAAAGCCATCAATTCTGAGTCAGTGCCGGCGATCCGTCGTTTCCGCGCTACGGTTCATGCCGAGAGGTTCGCCCCGTGTACTTAACACTTCCTGTCCGTGAAATCCCTTGATAGAGCCCTAGCCTCCTTCGACCTCCATCTCTTATCCTTATTTTTATCTTTACCCTGAACATTTTATTTTTGCTAGAAGGGGAAAAAAACCTTAACCTTGATGATGGTGGACTGCAGGTTTTTCCATCTGTAGAGGAAGAAATCGCTTTGCTGTTGTTCTGTGCTTTTAACGATTATAAAATGTGATATTAATGGCAGGTTAATGGCGCAAAACGTTTCAGCGTTAAATTTATAATATTTACTAGGCCATTAAGGACAAAAAAAGGATGAGAGGCATTACAACAGCAAATGTTTTTCCACAGGAAGCATTTTATTTTATCAAATGAATACAAATATGAATACAAATAGTGTTTTATTTTGGAAGTAAGAACTTTGGTTTTTGTTATTTTCACCCAAATATGGATCAGTCAGCTCATGTTTTATTTTATTTTATTTTATTTTATTTTATTTTATATTATGTTATGTTATGTTATGTCATGTTATGTTATGTTATGTTATGTTATTTTATTTTACATTGTTATGTTCATACAAAACATTTAATTCATTATTTTATTAAATAATTTTTTTATTTAAGTTTAATTCTGTTTAATTATTTTATTTTATCATTTTAGCATATAGTTAAATTCTACATTTTTATTCATTATTTTATTTTATTTTTATTTTATCATTTTAGCATATAGTTAAATGTATTAGCTACGTACAGTATGAAAGTATACAGTATTTATTTTTATTTTATTTTTAATTTTTATTATTTTATTTTAACATATCAGTTAAGTCAGTATTTTATTAAACTATTATTATTATTATTATTATTATATTTATTTAGATTTAGATTCAGATTTTATTTTAACCTGGTTAAGTATTAAGTAATATATTGTCAGAAAAACATTTGCTTGTTTTGCTTTTATTCTATTTTATTCTGTTTTTCTCATTTATTTATTTTATTCTGATTTTTAATTTTTTTTTTTTTTTTTTTTTTTTACTTTCCATAATTATCCGGATTTATTTATTTTATTAATTTTATTTTATATTTAATCTATCTTTATTTTAATATATTTAAGTTCATTGCCGACACTATGGAATGTTTAATATATTATTTTATTAAGTAATTCTTATTTTAATTTATTTTATTTTATTTAATTTTATTTTATTTTATTTTATTTTATTTTATTTTATTTTATTTTATTTTATTTTATTTTATTTTATTTTATTTTATTTTATGTTTCATTTTAAGACATGAAAAAAAAATTGCTTTTGGCAGCCAAATAATATTGAGTATATCTGATAGATCCCTTGATATAGCTTGATATTTGAAAAGAAAATGTAGTTTTTTATGATATGTCCATCTTAAGCCATCAAACAGTAAATCTTGAGTCAAGAGTAAAGGCTTGTAGAGCTGCACCTGCATGTAATGGCTGCTCTCAGATCGCCGCCACAGCAGGCTCAGACTCCAGTGTCTGAGCCCGGCGAGACCTCGGCTCTGACCTCCAGCGAGCTCCTGATGGAAATCTAACCAAGCATCACGGGCAATTTGAGTCCTCCGAGTAAACAAACAGAAGTGCTCTTCAAAGGCCCGGGTCCAAACAGAGAGTGGCAGCCGCTGCGGGTCCATTCACACAGATGGAAAGACCCATGATTAAACTGCCTCTTCCCAGACCACACTTCAAGCCTTAAAGGACACACTCAGAAGGGGAAGCACTTTTAATAAGTGCCATATGCATGTAGCTTTGTCATTCTGCCTTTGAATTTGAATCGGTTTGGGGAAGCTAATGCACAAAAGTAATTAATACTGATCGCAGCGCTCTTATAGTCCTGCGCTGTAGCTTAAGGGGATGTTGGAGGAAGGAAAGAAGAAAGTCGTTTGAGTCTACAGAATTGTGTTTTTTAATTACCGACAGGATACAGGACGTTAAATTCAAGCCTATGGATTGTAATTGGATGCTACGTCTTAATTTGCATACTTTGCATTAAAATTATGTAATGGAAAGACCATACTTCTGATGCAGCAAGACAATGTGACAGTATTGACTACTACAATTATTGCTGCTGACTCCTTAGGCACGTACTGTCGCAAGTTCTTCGTTTACTTACTTATTTTTATTTATTTATTTATTTATTGACTTCCATAATTACCCTTATCTTTATTTTGTTTTATTTTATTTTATTTAGTTTAATATAGTTATTACCTACAACATGAAAACATTTCAATCATTATTTTATTAAGCAATATCATTCTATTCTATTCTGTTCTTAAAATTTTATTTATTTTGATTTTTAATTTATTTAATTTTGATTGATTCATGATTATCTGGATTTATTTATTTCATTAATTTTATTTTATATTTAATATCTCTTCATTTGAATATATTTAAGATAATTGCAGACAATATGGGACATTTAACATATTATCTTATCAAGTAATTCTTTATTTTTATTTTAAATTATTTTATTTTATTTTATTTTATTTTATTTTATTTTATTTTATTTTATTTTAACATATAGTTAATTACCTACAACTTGGAAACATTTTAAGTCATTATTTTAACATATTTACGTTAATTTCTGACAATATGGAACATTTAATATATTATTTAATATTTAACATTTAATAAATTCTTTTTATTTTATTTTGGTTTATTTTGTTTTATTTTATCATTTAAACAGTTAAGTTCATATGGAAAATTTTATTCATTATTTTATTAAAGAAGTCTTTATTTAATTTTTTTTATTTTAATTTATTTGATCATTTTAGCATATAATTAAATTTGTTGCCTACAGTATTATAGAATATGTATTTTATTTTCTTTAAATCTAACATATAGTTAATTACAAACACGTTGTCACTTTGTTTATACTATTTTTTTATTTATTTATTTATTTTATACATTTTTATTTCCTTTATTATCTTTTTTATTTTATTTTATTTTATTTTAATGTAGTTAGGTTCATATGGACCATTTAATTTATTATTTTGTTACATCATTCTTTATTTTATTTTATACATTATTTTATACATTTATTTTATTTTGTCACACATTTGTCATGTTTTTATCCACTGTTTTATTAAATAAGTCTTTGTCTTATTTTATTTTATTTTATTTATACTTCCATAATTACCCTCAGATTCATTTTCACTTCACTTTCAGATTAAAAGTGAAATTAAAAGTGCTAATGGGGTTGCATGCAATGTTCAGTCAGTTAGCATGTAGAGATGCACAATGCAAAATATTAACATCCAAACAGCTTTGTTTTATTATTTACATTATGATTTTGGCGTGCACTAATTTCAAATTTTTCTTACTACAGAATAAAAGCATGCACAAATGCATACAAGATGATTTTCATTAACACAGTATGGAGAACGGCATGTTTTTGCATTACAGTAGGAAAATTTAAATAAAAATCACAATGCAAAATGTAATAAAGGTCCTAAAAATAGGCATTATGTTTTTAATGGCATTACACATTTGTGCTGATGTGAAAAATCGACCATTCAGATTGAAGCGAATCTTAGTTTACATCCATTTTCACTCAGCATTACAGACATCTGAGAGCGTTACGCGTCCATCACATTACAGGATCGAGTTTCCCCTGAAGCGGCGCTTGCATTTTCACCTGATCCAACATGGCAGCTCGATGGTTTCCTTCCAGCGACGTTGAAACTGACCTACATTATAGCACAGTATGCCAATAAAATCCTCCAAGTTTTAATTGCCTGTGCCATCGCGTTGGGTTTCCGTGCCCCGTGGTCGCTCGTTCGCCACGAGCCGCCCCACAATGCACCTCTAATTGACAATCAAGTCTTAAATCAGCCTTTTGCGAGCACTTCTCACCCTCTTTTGTTCGTAAATGAAACAAGTATCCATCACATCCTTCTTCCGGGGGCGTTTATGAGTTCAACCGAAGGCTAGGACCTAATAAAAAGATCAAATACTTTTTCTCCGGCCGCTTTCATGGAAAGCTCGTGCCGATCAATGCCATCATCCAGTTTGCTGTAATAGGTTCCATGTGAGCGCAAATTAATAACACAGAGGCTTAATGACACGACTGTGAGATTGGGCGAATGGTCTGTCTCCACCATCGATTTGCGCCCCGGTCCTCTCAAGAGTCATTTGGCCGACGGTAGGCCGACACCTGAAAAAACCCCGTCCCTTTGACAGAAATAGAGTGTGATAATGAAAACTAGAGCCCTTTTTATGAAGCTAAGAGGAAGCAGAGGCTGATAATGAATAATGTGCGTAGGTAAATTTTGGTCAGGACTTTTTTTTCCAAGTGGATAAAATGAACTTTGCAACGCGATATCCGTTCTCACTCAACTGCTTCCATAATTAACAATTCAGCATGAGCTGCTATATATGGCGCTCATTAATAAATTATCATACACTGTGAAAAGGAATACTTCAGGCTAGGTTTGATTTTATTTCTTCGCTGTGCACCGGTATATGTAATATTATCATATTGATATGAAGGAGAGTCGTTAGGATTGTACGGCTGGGATCGGCTCTTCAGAAATGAGGAGCCAATGTCACATCTCTGGCTTTGACAGTTTAGTCCAGTGTGAATTACATTGCATTTTGCATTTCTGTTGGTTTGCACAGCTTCTTGGTTAATGAAACATGCAACCAATACTTTCCTATGTTTCTATGAATCTCATATATTTTGACCGGATTTTTTAATAATGTATTATATTAATAATGTAATATATTACTATTAATATAGTAACTGTTTTTTTGTTTGTTTGTTTGTTTTTGCTATTATTAATAATACAAATATTATTTATTTCTTTCTTTTTATTTATTTATTTATTTATTTTCATAAGGCATATCCACCATAAATAATGCATATTATTCATGTTTAATTAACAGAGCTATTAATATTTATGAAATTATTAAATTAATATTAAATAATTTAATTTGATGCAAATAAAAAAAAAAAAAAAAACATTTTACACCCTTAAATAATCTAGAGTTATTTTTTACTACTTAAAATGTAATTTTGCATGTACATTTTAACCTGCTTGTTTCAATACATTCCTTAAAAATAATATTGTATTTTGTTTATTTTACTACAGTGTTATTCGGCTAGTACTGTTATTTATATTAATGTTCATTTACTTGTTAAATGTTTTATATATTAAAAAATATGTAGTATGTATTTGTTATTTATTTATTATTTATTGAATTTAAATATTTATGAAATTATGGTATTATTATTATTATTATTACTATTATTATTAAACATAATTTTATATTAAATACTAAACCTTATTTGTGCCACTCTTAAGTACTACAGGTGAATGTCATTTTAATTACATTTCAACCTGTCTGTTTCAACATATTGCTAAAATGCATATTTATAGTTTATTTTATTTTATTGTATTGTATTTTATCAAATTACCATATTGTTAAATTCATTGCCTATAGTATTGTTTATTTTATTTTATTTTATTTTGTTTTATTTTATTTTATTTTATTTTATTTTATTTTATTTTATTTTATTTTATTTTATTTTATTTTATTTTATTTTATTTTATTTTATTTCATTTTATTTCATTTTATTTTATCAATTTAGCATATAGTTAAATTCATTGCCTACAGTATTTTATTTTATATTATTTTATTTTATCAAATTAGCATATAGTTAAATTTATTGGCTACAGTATTTTATTTTTTTTATTTATTTTTTTTTTTTATCAATTTACATATAGTTAAATTCATTGCCTACAGTATTTTATTTTATTTTATTTTATTTCCAGCTGTCGTTTGGCAGTTTATAATATTAAAACAATGTAACTTTTTAACAAATACTTTTATAGATATGTGTGAATTACTTCATATATTTATTAAATATTTGTGAAATTAATTAATATTTAATAAGTACATTTAATTTAATACTAAATAAAAATAATTTCCGAGTCAGTTTGACCCATTCATGCAGATACACGTGATAGCTGGACATTGTATTGTATTGTATTTGTAATAATGTAAAAAAAAAAAAATCAGCAAGTCACGGCGATGTGGATCACCCGCCACCTCTTGCTCTTGCACTTTAGGCCCTCTGTAAGGACAATAATGTCAAAGCTGACCATATTTTTAGCATTTTCTGCACCATTAATATCACATACATCAGGAATCGAGTGGTTTAGTGTTTTGTTGTTCCATCATCCATAACTACTTCACAAATATGCGGTCTGAAAGGACAATATTCTCATGTGCGTGTGGTTTATCTGTTTGACTGCAGGCTTTCCAGTCAGATCCTATTATCATAGAAGTATATTCAGTATCTCTCTGATACATTTAGCTTTTAATAGTCTTTTAGTATAATTGCTTCATGTTGCAGAAATAAACAGATGCATAAAAACTTGTGAAATTGGATCCACGGATCACTCGCTTTTTGCTTTTTAGTTTTTAGCTTCTGTGAAAATTAGAGCTGTAATGCAAAACCGGCTGGTTCAGATAGAGAAAGCATCTTCAGAGGTCTTCATTTAGAATTTGTTTGTCTTGTTTTCACCTCGCTTCACCTCAGCTTTACTGTTCAAGCAATTTAGTTTCTAAAGTTTTCTAGCTATGCTTAATTAGTGTGTTTCACTACATTAGAGTTTTATCTGCTTAAATACTTCCACTCTGGGTTTCGGAGTGTATTATGTGTATAAATGACATCCGTTTATGACTCAACACTCAGACTTCACAAGCCAGTGAAAGCATGTTTGCAAATTTCACAAGCCAGTATGACCTTCATAAGTGACTTATTGAAACTTGTAGAGTCTTATTTTTCCTTCTTTGTAACTTTTTTGTTATTTGTATTGTCTTGTGTAATGGGTGATTGAGCTGATTGAACACACCTTCATGTGATTTTTTTTATGTTTTAGCATGGATTTAATAAAGCAGTATTTGATTTGAACCTTACAAATAAGTACTGTGATTATATTTTATTTTATTATTTTATTTTATTTTATTTTATTTTATTTTATTTTATTTATATTTTTTATTTTATATTTTCTATTTACTTATGTATTTTATTTTCTATTTATTTATTTATTTATTTATGATGAATTAATATTTGAAGTATCTGATTGTAGCTGATTTTTGATGTCATGATGACTTTAAATAATGTCTGTTATGCAATCAAGCAAATTAAAATATGTAAATGAAAAAGCAGTATTTGACTTAAACCTTACAAATAAGTACTATTTTATTTTTTTAAATAATTTAATGTAATTTTGTATTTTATTTTATTCTTTGTTTTATTCTTTTCATTTTTTTTATAAATTTTATTTATTTATTTTATTTTTTATATATAATTTTATTTTATAATTTTATTTAATTTTTTATTTTGTATTTATTTAATCTTTTGTTTTATTTTATTTTATTTATTTATTTAATATTTCAAGTAAATGATAGCTTATTGTCCTTAATAATTAATTTAAGTAAAGTAAATTTTTGATGTCATGCTGACTTTAAATAATGTAAATAATTAATATTTTATATTTATTTATTTATTTATTTTTAATATTATTTTATTATTTTATTTTTTTTTATTTATTTATTTATTTATTTATTTATTTTAGCAGAATTAATATTTCAAGTAAATGATAGCTTATTGTCCTCGGTAATTAATCTAAAAAAGTAAAATCAATTTTTGATGTCATTATAACTTTAAATAATGTCTGTTATGCAATCAAGCAAATTAAATTATGCAAATGAAAAAGCTTTATCCTCCTATTAATGCACGAGCACGCTAGTAAAGCATATGAAGTGTCCGACAGATGGACTCCTGGTAAATACGAGACTCAACAGGCCCTCAGGAAACGGCACGGCTCGATGCACATTAAACTTCCTGTTTTCCTGATCAAGCCCTCGGAGCTGTATATATGACTGTCACACGGGCATAAAAACATGTAATGTATCGATTCAATTAGTGTCAGCGAATTGATTTTACCCTTGAGGTTTTTCCCTCGCGCTCATATTTTGAAATCTGGAGACGTATCGTTTCTCTATAATGTCCCTCGCAGCCAAACAAACGGAGAGTCATTATGTGTTTCTGGCTGCGAAAGACAGTTTGTTAGAATAAGTAACACTGGCAGGGCAGTAATGTGTACATTTCCCTCAGAATCACTCTGGAAAATGGGAAGATGCCAAAGCAGCTGCTCGTGTGCTGTAATTAAACTGTCTTAATTTGTCTCAGCTGCTGAGGGATGAAATTGTGCATTTTGTGTCTTTTCTGTCAGGTGAGGAGAGTTTTTACTCATAGTTGCATGAGAGTTAAATGTGTTAATGTAGCTGAATGTGCTTGATTGCGTAACAAACATTGTTACTTTAAGTCATTATGAAATTCATTTTTACTGTTTACTTTCTTGAATCAGTTATGGACAATCAGTGCATATGTAGTTTGTTTTGTTTTGTTTTTATTATGTAATATTTTTAATTGCGTAACAAACAGTGTTATATAAAGTTCAGTTTCTTAGATCAATTATTATGAACAACAAGTGCATGATTTTTAAAAAAAATGTTGTGGAAAAGTATTTATTTCAGTAATTCAACACAAATTGTGAAACTCATGTATTAAATAAATTCAGTGCACACAGACTGAAGTAGTTTAAGTCTTTGGTTCTTTTAATTGTGATGATTTTGGCTCATATTTAACAAAAACCCTCCAATTCACTATCTCAACTAATTAGAATATGGTGACATGCCAATCAGCTAATCAACTCAAAACACCTGCAAAGGTTTCCTGAGCCTTCAAAATGGTTTCTCAGTTTGGTTCACTAGGCTACACAATCATGGGGAAGACTGCTGATTTGACAGTTGTCCAGAAGACAATCATTGACACCCTTCACAAGGAGGGTAAGCCTCAAACATTCATTGCCAAAGAAGCTGGCTGTTCACAGAGTGCTGCATCCAAGCATGTTAACAGAAAGTTGAGTGGAAGAAAAAGATGCCCAATCAACCAAGAGAACTGCAGCCTTGAGAGGCTTGTGAAGCAAAAATCAATTCAAGAATTTGGTTGAACTTCATAAGGAATGGACTGAGGCTGGGGTCAAGGCATCAAGAGCCACCACACACATGTGTGTGTGTCAAGGAATTTGGCTACAGTTGTCGTTTTCCTCTTGTTAAGCCACTCCTGAACCACAGACAATGACAGGGCGTCTTACCTGGGCTAAGGAGAAGAAGAAATGGACTGTTGCCCAGTGTGGTCCAAAATCCTCTTTTCAGATGAGAGCGAGTTTTGTATTTCATTTGGAAACCAAGGTCCTAGAGTCTGGAGGACGGGTGGAGAAGTTCATAGCCCAAGTTGCTTGAAGTCCAGTGTTAAGTTTCCACAGTCTGTGATGATTTGGGGTGCAATGTCATCTGCTGCTGTTTTTTGAAAGCCAAAGTCACCGCACCCGTTTACCAAGAAATTTTAGAGCACGTCATGGTTCCTTCTGGTGACCAGTTTTTTAAAGATGCTGATTTCATTTTCCAGCAGCATTTGGCACCTGCCCACACTGCCAAAAGTTGGTTAAATGACCATGGTGTTGGTGTGCTTGGCTGCCCAGCAAACTCACCAGACCTGAACCCCATAGAGAATCTACAGTATGGGGTATTGTCAAGAGGAAAATTGCAGATGAGCTGAAGGCCACTGTTAAAGAAACCTGGGCTTCCATACCACCTCAGCAGTGCCACAGACAGATCACCTCCAAAGCAAAAGGAGCCCCTACCAAGTATTGAGTGCATATACAGTAAATGAACATACTTTGCAGAAGGCCAACAATTCATTAAATGAAGTATTCTAATTTGTTGAGATTTGAATTGGTGGGTTTTTGTTAAATGTGAGCCAAAATCATCACAATTAAAAGAACCAAAGACTTAAACTACTTCAGTCTGTGTGCATTGAATTTATTTAATACACAAGTTTCACAATTTGAGTTCAATTACTGAACTTAACTTTAAGTAATTTTCTTAAGTAATTAACTTTTCCATGACATTATAATTTATTGAAACGCACCTGTATATATAGTGTTTTGTTGTTTGTTTTTTTGTTTGTTTGCTCAGACATAGTTTCATAAAATTATTTTATTTTGTTTCTTTTTTATTTTATTTTTTTATGAAGGTATGATTTTTCTCCCACTGATTTTATTATTATTATTATTATTATGGATAATTAAACCATCATGTTGTTTTATTATGTTGTTGTTGTTTTGTTTTTTAATTTCATATTGTGTTGTGCTCAGAAATGTTTTCAGAAAATTACTTTCTTTTGCTTTTTTTAATGATTTTTCTCCCACCAATTTATTATTATTATTATTATTTATTATTATTATTATTATTATTATTATTGATAGTTAAACCATTATGTAATTTTTTCCTAAATGAATAAAGCATTTTCAAGTAAACAATAACACAGATTTTATTTAGTTGTTCTCTTATGCTGTTGTTTTTGTTTTGTTTGTTTGTTAATCTTAATTACATATTGTAATTAAGATTACAACATGCAATTGTGCTCAAAATTGTTTTCATAAAATGCCTTTTTTAAATTTAATAAATTAAATAAATCAATTAAATTAAAATAAGCAAAAAAGTTTTTATAATTATATATATACATACATATATTGTGGCAGACATTAAATAAGAATGGACTTATTTAGTTAATTATTGTGGACAAACAGTATGTTTTATTCCCAAGGAAAAAATCTTTTTCAATATTTAAATAGTGCTTGATTGCATACTGGACATTATTATTTCAATTTGCTTTCAGGTTGACTTTAAATATAGTATAAAATGGTCAGTGAGATTCCACATATGGAGGTTTTGACAGCAGAAACAGGAGGTTATGCTTTTCTGTGGCTGTAGATGGACGAGAGGTTCATGACATCAGTGTGTGTGTGTGTGTGTGTGTGTGTGTCGTGTACATGACTGTGTTTCTGGTCTAATGTTGTGACAGATGCCATGCTGCTGGTGGCTGACAGACTGGAAGGGCCCTTCAACATCGAGACCGTCATGGAGCCCATAGATGTAAAGATCTCTGAGGCCATCATGACCATGCAGGACAACAGCATGCAAGTTTCATCCAAGGTACGTCCGCTCACACACACACACAAACACACATTAATGCAGGAACACGTTCACACACACACACACACACAGATATCAAGGACTGAAGCTCCTCACGCTGAAGCAGTTCCATGTGTTTTTCCAGACCAGAAGGAAGTCAGAATCCTTTCTTATTTTTAGTCCTTCAGATGAAACAAATGAGCGACAGTGATGAACGTGACTTTGGCATTACTATTTGCAGTCTTGAGATGTTTGTTATTGACAAAGAAGGATTTGCAAGACAGGGATGAATCTCTTTCTATTCTTAGAAACAGACATTTTTATAGGATCTTAGAGACTCTTAGAAGTTCTTTTATATTCTGTTATGAATTGAATCCACAGTAAACAACATTGAAATAAATGTTATATTTAATATTTATTAATTTACTGTTAAATATATCTATATCTATATATATATATATATATATATACACATACATATACGTATATATATATATATATATATATATATATATATATAGGTATTATTTAATATAACGCACTTTTATATATATCAACTATATCAACAATCAAATATATCAGTCAACTATATGTTAAATATATCAATCAATTATAAATAAAAAATATTTTTATTTTTAAAATCATATTTAAAAAAAATAAATTAGTTTTTAAATTAACTTAATATATTTAAATTATAAAGTAAATAAATATATAAATGTACTTTCACTATTAATACTATTCAGTTAACTTCTTAACATGTTAATTAAAAAGTAAATACATTTTAATTTATTAAATTTAAAATGTTTATATTATTGTTTAAAAGTAAATATATATATATATATATATATATATATATATATTAATTTTGAATAAATATAAAAATGTATTATATGAATCAGTATTTATTTATTTTTTACTGTTTACGTTTCTGTATCTAAAACCATATAATAAATTAAAATTAATTGAAAAAAATAATTTAATTATTATTACTGAAATTAATAATAATAATAATAATAATAATAATAATAAAGCTTAAACTTTTATTATTTCTGTTAATGCCATTTTTAATTTTTGCTCAGTTTAACTTGAACTAAAACTTCTAAAACTAAAATTAAAACTTAAAAACTATTCAGACATTAAATAAAGCTAATAAAAATGATAAAACAGTACAAAAATACTAATATTTAACTACAATGAAAACAAAACAATTTACATCTAATTTAAAGTATAAAAATATATATATAATATTTATTTTATTTAATTTTGTTTATTTAATTTTAATATATAAATTAGAAAATAAATACATTTTTTAAATATTTTAATTATATTATTGATTAAAATTAAAATAAATAAATAAATTAAAATATTTTTTTGTTTGTTTTACAAAGTTTTTTTTTTTTTTTTTAAATCTAAACCATTTGAATATATTTAATAATAATATTTTTTACTTTTAAACAATTATATTTAAGTTTGAAATGTATATACTTTTTAAAATGTATATATTAAAAAGTTAAAAGTACAATAATATATATATATATATATATATATATATATATATATATATGATTATTCTCTCATTTTGTTTCGTATTATTGATAGTTAAACCATCATGCCAATTTTCCTGAATAAATAAAGCATATGGATATTTCTCAAATAAATCATAAATGTCTAGTTTTACAGTTTGAAAGACTAAAAACATTTTTACAGACATTTGGTCCTGATGTTGATGGAATATGCATGTTGCTCATAAAACATGTTGTAAAGCCACACCGCAGGTAGCGGAGCTTTCAGGACCAGCTTTCATATTCAGGGAAATTAGCCGTGTCTCCCCAGTGGACTTCCACTCAGAGGCCGGGACGCAAAATAAAATGTGGCTTGATCCACAGATTCTAATGTGAAAGAATGAAAGAAATAAAACATGGAAAGAAGCCGGTCTGTGTGCTGTATTTCAAATGCGGCGCTCCACTTTTACATTAAAAGCTTCTGGAAAGCAGGACCTGATTGAAAATGCACAGAGAGCATGAAAATCAGTGTGTACATGTCAGCCCGAGACTTTGAATGGTAATCATAGTGACAGATCGTCCGACATCAGAGCGCAGACAACATCCTGCCATAAGAGCCAGCCGTGCCATTAAAATGTTCCATCACTGTCAGCTCTCCCACAATTCACTGCAGCGACGAGACGTCGGCGTGCCAATGCAAAGCATGCATTAATGCTCTCGCGACACACATTTTTAACATGTCTGCCTTTCATTTGACCAGCTAAAAATCTTGTTGGTCAGTATCCTTGGAATGATAATGTGCTTTTTAGCATTTAATGTATTTTTCGTTTTATTTTATTTTATTTTATTTTATTTTATTTTTTATTTTATTTTTTATTTTATTTTATTTTATTTTATTTTATTTTATTTTATTTTATTTTTTTTTTTTTTATTTTATTTTATTTATTATTGTCCTGTTTATTGCTGTGAAGCTGCTTTGATAACTGGCAACAGCAATATGATGAAATATCAATTCTGAATAATTTAAAAAATGTATTTATAATATGAATCAGTAAGTAAATAAATGTTTATTTGATTGTTTATTTATTTAACAGTTCTGTATCTGTATCTGAAGCCATAAAAATGAAAAAAATAACTGAAATTAATAATAATAATAATAATAATAATAATAATAATTATTATTATTATTATTATTATTATACATTTTTGCTCATTTTAACTGGACATAAAAATATTCAGACATATTAAATAAAAGCTAATTAAATAAATGACAAAAACACTAAAATTTTAACTGAAATGAAAACAGAAAATTAAAATCTAATTAAAAATATTCTATCAAAAATAATGCCACTATTGTCTTTTGTAGAGCGTTATTTCATTTTATTTCATTTTATTTATTTCTTGCAATACTTAACAAGAAAACCAGAAAGTCTGACCTACAGTAAAAGTAGTGCAAGATTTATTTTATTTAAAAAAAAATAATAATTATAGTATGTCAACATATTTCCCATGGTTTTATTTTATTTTATTTTATTTTATTTTATTTTATTTTATTTTATTTTATTTTATTTTATTTTATTTTATTTCTTGTAATACTTAACAAGAAGACCAGAAAGTTTAACCTACAGTAAAAGTTATTTTATTTTATTTTATTTTATTTTATTTTATTTTATTTTATTTTATTTTATTTTATTTTATTTTATTTCATTTTATTTTATTTTATTTTATTTTAACCACAGCCGCTGGTTGTGACATATTTCAGAATTTCACCATGCACAAAAATTGTCAGTATTCACATACTTGCACAGAGTAAGTTTTTATACTTCAGGGATCCTGTCAAATCAGAATATAGTGTTAAATTGTAGCGCTAAATGAGCACACTGAGCAAATGAACATCAACATTTATGCATTCGGCACATGCTTTTATCCAAAGCGGCTTGCACTTTGCACTTCATCAGTTTATGCATTCATCTACAGGGAACAAACAAACTGAATGCAAAAGATCTCCTTGTCATCACACTTCATTCTTCATTTTCACCTTTTTTAAAATAGCTGTTTTTATATCCTGACTGCACGGACTGATGCATTCCCACTTTGGTAATTATAGGTATTTCAGGGATGCGGTCATCCCAAACCAGATGGAGTCGGCCGATCTGCCCGCGGGATCTCGGATGTGTTCAACAGTCGCTTCAGACCCTACAGCCCAGAAGAGAGGCCGACCACGGCAGCCGGCACCAGCCTGGACAGACTGGTGAGTGGGTGGCAGGGAGGGCAGAGCAGAGCAGGGCAGCGTGGGAAGGCGTGAGTGGGCGACGATGACCTTTGCAGGTCAGACCCGAGAGAATGCAGCGGCCGCTGGGAAAAGCTTTAGTGGTGGTACTGGATGAAAAATGAGAAAAATGTCATTTTTTTAAGGGTTAAATTAAATCAAAATAGCTCTAGAATCAGGCTGTAAGGTTTGGTGAAAAATTTTGTTGTTATTGTTTATTATTTTATAGTTTATTTTACAGCATTCTGACTCTGACAATACATAACAAGAAAGCAGGAAAATATTCATTTGACCTAAAACTAGAACAAGATTCAATTTTTCTTGGTTCTACAAATATTTAGAGAACAGTCCATTTTATCATTTAACCCAAAGTACTCATAATACTTAACAAAATTAGAGGAAAATATAAATTTGACTGAAAAGTAGAACAAGATGCTTTTAAATCTTGGAAAACATTTTTATTTATTTGACCATTAAGGAAACATTCTATTTTATCATCTTGCAAACATTCTGGAAAAATTACTTTTAAATGTTCTATGAACATTCTGAAACAAATCATCAAATTAAAATAAATAAATAAATAAATCAGTACATAAAAATGGAACCAATTTACATAAAGCCTTTTCATATAATGCATTATACAAAATTGTTTTAATACATAATTTATGCCGTGTAATGCATGTTATAATGCAATAAGTAGTGTGATGATATTTTTATTTTATTTTATTTTATTTTATTTTATTTTATTTTATTTTATTTTATTTATTTTATTTTAGTTTAGTTTAGTTTAGTTTAGTGTAATTTATTTTATTTTATTTTAGTTTAGTTTAGTTTAGTTTAGTTTAGTTTAGTTTAGTTTTCATTTTTATTTTAGGTTTATAATGCAGTAGTGTCTAAGTGTAACTAAGTTTCTCTACTGGAATAAAGTGTTCTGATGCATAATATGTAACAAGAAAACAGGAAAATTTGACTTAAAAGTACAAGAAGATTTATTTTATTTTATTTTATTTTATTTTTAAATAAATGTTTTAATATATAAATTAAAAAGTAAATACATTTTAAAAAGCTTATAAATAATTATTTTATTTTATTTTATTTTATTTTAATTCATTTTATTTTATTTTATTATGATTTTTTAGAGTGGATTTAATATAAGTATTGCACTTGAAATTTACAAATAAGTACTGTGATATTTTTATTTTATTTTGATTTATTTTATTTTATTTGTTTCATTTTATTTTTAGGGTTATAATGCAGTAGTGTCTAAGTGTAACTAAGTTTTTCTACTGGAAAAAAGTGATCTGACTCATAATACTTCAGAGAACAGGAAAATATTAATTTGACTTAAAAGTACAATGTTTTTATTTTGCAGACATTACTAGAATGTTACTTTTGAATGTTCTCTGAACAATTTTGAAACAACAAAAAAAGAAAGAAAGACAAACAACCTACTAAAACATTCAATGAACAATGTACTTTTTTATGAGTATTATTAATTTATCATTTTATTGTTTTTTTCTTTCTTTCTTTCTTTTTTTTTTTTTTTCTTTTTAGGCTTATAATGAAGTAGTTTCTAAGAGTTCCCTTACTAGAATAAAGTGTCCTGACTCTTAACAAGAACAGATGAAAATATGAATTTGACTCAAAAGTAGAACAAGATTGCATTTGTGCATAATCTTATTTTAGCCTCCGGCAAACTGGGGGAATTCATGTAAAATTACTTTCTATCCAACATGGCCAAGTGTTTTTTTTTTTTTTTTTTTTTTTTTTTTCCCACTCAGCTGTGCATTGGATGAGTTTAAAGCTAACCCTCGAATTTATAATGGAGAGACTTGATGGTTAAATAAACGTTGAGTTAGAGAGAAGTGTTTGTGTGTAAAGGGGATGTGCTCGGTTTTTTAGGCCGAGGGGAATGGGATGGAATATCCCAGCAATGCCATTCATCAAATGTAATCGTGCATATTGCTTTTCTGTCTAATGCATATTTATCATGTGTTTGCCCGTGGTATGCTTTCTCTCTTTCTCATCTCCACTTTCAATGAAATCCCTTTTTTCCTCTGTTTTTTGCTTCCGCATCCCAGAGGATTGTCTGGAGGACGATGCAACACAGCGTAAGCCGTCCAACCCTCCTCTCACTTTACCTCCGTCATTTGTCTTGTGGCTTCAAGCCTCCTCTCCATCTCCCCCTCCTCTCTATCATCTGCTGGTGTACTTTCTCTCGGTTTCTGAGTAGTTTTGCACTGTATATATCCGTGCTGGCGAGACTTAAGGAAGCTGTTAGGTCCATGCTCTCATTAGAGGGATAATTCACTTAAAACTGAAGAGTCTGTCATCATTTACTCACCATCATGTCGTTTCAAACCACTTTACTAGTCCTCTTTTTTCGTGCAATTGCAATGCATGGGGACTGAAGTTCTCAAGCTTTAGAAAAGACACAAAAAGCATCATAAAACTAGTATGAGGGTGAGTAAATCATGACAGAATGTGTATTTTTGTCTGTTGAATTTATGTGGGATGTGTGTTGGGTTACTTCCATTATGGTGCAAGAGAGTATTACTGCTCAAAAGTTTAAGGTCAGTAAGATTTTTGTTGGTTTTGTTTTGTTTTGAAAGAAAGCAATGCTTTCATCCAGTGAGAATGCATAAAATTAATTTAAAAAATAAAAAATGAAGACATTTATAATGTCACAAAATATTTCTGTTTTAAATAAAAGCTGTTCTTTTGAACTTTCTATTAACCAAAGAATATAAAAAAAAAAAAAAAAAACTAATTTATCATGGTTTCCAAAAAAATATGTAGCAGCACAACTGTTTTTCTGAAGGATCATGTGGCACTGAAAACTGGAGTAATGATGCTGAAAATAGAACAAGATTTTCTTTTATTATTTTATTTATTATTTTATTATTAGTAGTATTATTTATTTAATTTTATTTTATTTTATTTTTTAATGCTTATAATGAAGTAGTGTCTACTTAAGTTCTTCTACTGGAATAATAATAAAGTAGAACAAGATTTTATTTATTTTATTTTATTTTATTTTATTTTATTTTTTGGTTTATTATAAAGTAATGTCTAAGTGTGCTTACATTTCTTTACTGGAATAAAGTGTTCAGATTCATAATACTTAACATGAAAACAGGAAAATATTCATTTGACCTCAAAAGCAGAACAAGGTTTTTTATTTTATCTTATTATTTTATTTTATTTTATTTTATTTTAATGCTTATAATGAAGAAGTGTCTAAGTGTACTTAAGTTCTTCTACTGGAATAATAATAAAGTAGATCAAGATTCATTTTATTTTATTTTATTTTATTTTATTTTTAGGTTTATAATAAAGTAGTGTCAAAGTGTGCTTAAGTTTCTTTACTGGAATAAAGTGTTCAGACTCATAGTACTTAACATTAAAAAAACATGAAAATATTAATTTGACCTAAAAGTAGAACAAGGTTTTTAATTTAATTTAATTTTATTTTATTTTATTTTATTTGAATGCTTATAATGAAGTAGTATCTAAGTGTATTTAAGTTCTTCTACTGGAATAATAATAAAGTAGAACAAGATTTTTTTTTATTTTATTATTTTATTTATTTTCAGCTTTGCAGCACAGTAATAAATTACATTTTAATATATATTTACATAGAAAACAGCTATTTTGAATTGTAAAAATATTTCAGAATATTCCTGTTTTTGCTGTATTTTTAATCAAATAAATGTAGCCTTGGTCAGCAGAAGAGACATTTAAAAAAAAAAAAACATATTTTAAATAAATCTTACCAACCCTAAACTTTTGAACAGCAGTATACAGTGTATTTATGTATTTATGTATATGTAGGTGTGTGTGTGTGTGTGTGTGTGTGTGTGTATCTGGTATAAATAGCTGGTAATAAAGCACTTAAGCTCAGGTTGCTCTATAGGGATTGTCCTGTAGTAAACGTCCGATCAGTTGCTTGCTTGGAGAAAAAAAAAAGGGGGTTTGCTGACTGACAAATAGCCTCATATATCAGTTGGTTGAAATTGTCCTTACAGAAGTAAAGGCTTGGAAGCGAATCTTTGTGCCGTTCTCCGGCAGCGTTGCTCATAACACCGAGGATGTGGAGTGGCAGCAAATTACTGCAGCTGCCAACGCAGCTAATTCAACATCGTACAGTTACCGAGACGAACAAAACACTCTGAACAGACTGCTGGAGTGCGACACTGAGAGATGAAATGAAAAGAAATTAAAAGCTTATTGGTGGAACTAGTACAAAGTGTATAATGTCAGTTTTTCATTAATTTTCTTGGGGTTTGATTGCATGTTTTGGAATCGACTCCAAAAGTTGATTCCAGACTCATTTAAAAAAAGAAGGAGGCAAAATTGGAGTTTACTAAATAGATCTTTTCTTTGTACGCGCACAGATTAGCAGGAGTTGGAAGTGTCTTTGAAAGTGGTCGGTCTGAAATGAATCAGCGGTTGACACGTCTTTCATTGGCTTTAATGGTGCTCATGTGTTCACTTACCCTTGGCCTGTCCGACATCGACTAACCCACATGACCACTAACTGTGTTAACCAGCTGCTAAAGTGTTTTCATGACCATTGACATAAAGTAGACCTTTAAATACAGAAAAAAAAAAGCTGCGCAGCGTTCAGTTTCTCAGTCCTTTACGACTGCTGTTTGTCAGATTGTTTGATTTGATTCTGGTAACCCAGCATTTTGCTTAAGTTCCCATTGAGTTATGAAAAAATAATTTCTGAATGTTCTCTAAATGTTCAAAATGTTATCATTTTTAAATGTTTTTTTAATTTTTTTCTTGGTTATACCTTTGTTTAAGGAATATTTTATTATGTAAATGTTCTCAAAATGTTTTTTTTTTTTTTTTTTAATTGTTTCAAAACCATTATTTATTACTCATACAAACATCAATGGAAACATTTTTTTATTATATGATTTTTTTAAATGTATTAACACCAATTTTTCTTGGTTATAAACATTAAGGAAATATTTCATTATATAATTACTGTTAAATGTTCTCTAAGCTTTCAAAACATTTATTTTTATTTTTTTTTATACAAATGTTAGGGGAACATTACATTTTATCAGATTAGAAACATTATAGGAGCACGTTACTTTTGAATGTTCTCTGAAAATTCTCAAACAAGTCATAACATTAAAAAAATTATAAACGTTCAACTGAAATATTAAAAAAATGACAAAACGTTTTGAGAGCATTAAAGATCAGAACTTTGAATGAACATTCTATTATTGTTACTGCATTGTTATTTCTGAATGTTCAAAATATTTTAAATGTTTTAAAACTTTTTAAAATCATTCCATTTTATTATTTTGAAACAGTATAGAAG
The DNA here is from genome assembly GCF_022985175.1 of Labeo rohita. Taxonomy (NCBI): domain Eukaryota; kingdom Metazoa; phylum Chordata; class Actinopteri; order Cypriniformes; family Cyprinidae; genus Labeo; species Labeo rohita. The sequence continues at coordinate 47,323,710 of NC_066869.1, read as the reverse complement.
CATTACTTTTGAATGTTCTCTGAATATTCTGAAACAAGTCATAACATTTAAAAAAAAAATTATGAACATTCAACTGAAACATTAAAAAAAGTTCCATGAAAAAAACATTTTGAAAACATTAAAGATATGAACTTTGAATGAACATTCTATTATTGTTACTGCATTATTTCTGAATGATCAAAATATTTAAAATGTTCTACAACTTTTTTTTAAACATTCCATTTTGTTATTTTGCAGCATTATAGGAATGTTACTTTTGAATGTTCTCTGAAAATTCTAAAACAAGTCATAACAAAAAAAAAGGATGAACGTTCAACTAAAACATTTTTAGAAAAAAAATCCATGAAAAAAACATTTTGAGAAGATTAAAGATCAGAACTTTGAATGAACATTCTATTAATGCTACTGCATATATGTTTCTGAATGTTCAAAATATCTAAAATGTTTTAAAACGTTTTTAAAACATTCTGTTTTATTATCTTGCAACATCATGGGAATGTTAATTTTGAATGTTGTCTGAACATTCTAAAGCCAGTTGTAACATTTAAAAAAAATGTTAGACAAATGTCAAACTAAAATGTTTCACAAAAAGTTCCATGGATGAACATTTTGAGAACATTAAAGATCAGAACATCACGTCAGAACATTGTGAGAAAGTTTCCTGTTAGCTAGAAGGAAAGGCATAAAAGACTCGACTTTTTTTTTTTTTTTGTGAAGCTGTACAATATTAGCATCTGTTCAGTTTAGACAAAAGCACCCACCTATCGTCATGCAAATGACCCGTATGTGCCGTATTTGTCATTTTGTTTTGCTCTGACTATTCTGGATGCGAACCAACCATCCCAAGTGTGTTGAATGAATAAAATATTACACAAGGTCGCACAAGTAAGCTGCATTTGAAATGTCATGACAGAATCCTGCGAGCCGCCAACTAGCACGCAAAGCTTGACCTTGTTGGTTTTAAACATTAATATTAGATCAAATGTAGAAATCTCAGGCTTGCCAAAGAGGGCTGACCCTTCATTGCAGCATGAGTGCTGTCCATTACACCAATTGCATTTTGTACAGCGGACCATCGATTCAGTTTTGTTCAAAGTGGAGTCACTGAATTGTTTGTAACAGCTTAAACGGTAGAACTGCTTCCGATTTGTTTATCGTACTGGAAATGGAAGGTTTAGTTATTCCATATTGCGTTATGTGTTTGCATGCTTTATACTGCATGAGTAGTACAGTATCTCAAGCATTCGTTGTCTCGTAAAGAACAACGTTGAACAACTGAAACAGATTCTGCTTATTTTTCGACTCCATCATTAAGTCATAAAACCCCTAAACCAAAAACCCAGATATCTGGCGAGCTTTGACGGCTCACCATACAACATTTACTAACTTACATTGCTAAGTTTGCTTGTGTTTTGTGTTTTAACAAATCAGTTTGTGATTCAGACACTGGGCTGATGACAAAGGAGTGCAAATGAGGTCTGATAGCAGCGGGTAAACGCACGTCGGCCATCTGACTGAAATGTAAAGATGCATTGTCTGCGCTCTCGTCCAAACGCAGCACTGCAGCTCCATTGATTCTTCCTGTGCGCGTCTGGCAACCGTACTCATGGGTCTCTGCTCTACACCCAATTTATTTCCATCACTGTGTACATGACTTGAGTCGTAAAAGAGCCACTGCTGCTAACCTCGGGGAACAGACGTGTATAGGAGGCTGAAGCGCAGGGTTTAAGCAAGAACAGGCTGGACGTCCTTCATAAAATAATGATGAGGTGCTTCTCCATCAGTATAGAGATTGTTTTCTAACAGTAGGGTGTTTTAGTGCTATGCTATTGTGTTGTTTTTCTGCGCATTGTTTCTGATTTCATACATCAGCTGCTAAAGCAAATGATTTTCTTGAGGACATTGAATAATGTATTTCAAGTGGCGACTTGGAATTTATCATGCAAAAGTATATATATACTGTATATTAAAAAAATACTTTAAATGTTAAATAGTTTGAAATAATAAATAAATAAATAAATTCCTTATTGTTTTAAGTGTTTTATTTTTTATTTAGACAAAATATTATAGATGTTATTATAGACGTTTTTTTAGTTAATTTTTATTTTTGCTTAAAATAAACCACCGTTATGTCTAAAATATAGCAATTAACTTTGTAAAGGTTTTTGGTGTTTTATTTTATTTATTTATTTTTTTATTTAGACAAAATAGTATATATATTAATTAGTACATATTTAAAACAATTGATTTTAGTTTTTAGTGGGATTTTTTTTTGTTCATTTTTAATTTTGTTTAAAATATACCACCGTTATGTCTAAAATATAGCAATTAATTTTAGTTTGTAGTGTTTTATTTTTTATTTAGACAAAATAGTATATATTATAAAATAACACTTAAAATAATTGACTTGAGTGCTTTTTTATTTTATTTTATTTTATTTTATTTTATTTTACAAGACATTAAATAATTATTTAGTGAGAACAGGGTCATTTACAGCAGGAAGATGTCTTATAAAATAATGATAATTGTTTATCATTAAAAAGTAAAACAAAAATGTCCTTAAAATCAAATATTCAAATATTCAAATATTAAAAACGATGATTTTAGTTTTTAGTGTTTTATTTATTTAGACAAAATTGTTTGTAGTATAGAATTAAACAGGAACAGTGTTTTTTTTTTTTGTTTTTGTTTTTGTTTTTGTTTTTTTAAACAGTGAAACATTTTAGCAGTGTGCTATTGTATCATTTCTCTATGCTCAGTGTTTATTATTGCTTACATGAGAGCTAAAGCAACTGTTTTCTTCAGGACCTTGTGATGCATTTCAAGTGGTGACCAAAATGATTTAGCATGCAAAAGTAAACAAAAAGGTCCTTGAAATCAAATATTGAACTGTTTTAAGCATAAAAAGCTGCCTGTGTAGAGCAGCCCTCGTGATCTTTGGAGCTTTAAGTGTCTGAAATGATTTGGATCAGAGACCCGAAAGGATCTTCCTGCCTATGAATAGGGAAGTTGTTAAGGGAGCACTTTTGCAACTAAAAGCAGATCGCTGTACGTGACCCAAGTATCATAAGTATGATTAAGGAAATGAATTTACATAGGTTTTATAGCTCATTGAAGTTTTAATGGAAGCACTTAGCCCTGAGACTTATAGACGTCCTCTTGGGAGCCGAATGAATGAGAACACGAGAACAAGCCGTTTAAAGTAACGAGCCTCTTCATGCTGGTAGACACTAAATAGCTTCAGGAAGTTGAGCTGGAGGTGTGTTAAAGTACATGCAGATAACATAAGCTGTCATACTCTTTAAGCACTGATAGATTTATGTCTTACATCATTTACGTCACAGACAGTCAGGCTTCTATCCTCATATTTTAATGCAAATTTGGGGAAATCGCATTAAAAAATGTTTGATGGAAGAACAAAAGAGTGCCCTAAAGTGTTATTTTATTTTATTTTAACATGTAAGGAAACATAACCAATTTTATTCTTTCCTAAACCGTAGAAAAGGGAAATCAGATTGGATTTTCTTAAATGTTTCAGAGTTTGTCACTGAGAGCAGTGACAATAAATGCAAAGAAACTCAGAAGGTGATTAATTTGGTGTAAAATAAAGGATTTTAACATTGCAAACATTGCAATGTTAAAATACTTTATTTTACACCAAATTAATTTGATTCCACCCAAAACTGATTCTGTGTTGGTTTAAAAATATCAATCTGTTTGTTTGAGCAGCGTGGCACAGTAGCATTAGCTCAACCAATAGCGTGAGCTTAGGGGTGGGGCTATACGTTTATTGACCAATGGCAGAAGGGGGAGTGGTTTGGAATCTATTTTTCTGTTACAATTTAATTTAATTTAATTTAATTTTCTCTAACTTTTGATTGCAAAAAGTCATAATTTCTTATTGCTATCATTGATTATTTTCATTAACATTTTAATAATTGAATAACAATTTAATTTAATATTTGAATTTTTAAATACACTTTTGAAATCAAACTTCTAATGATAATTTTAATTTTATTTTTGTAATCCTGATATTATGCACACTAATCAGTTATATTAATGATATTAATCAATGATAGCAATGATGTTAATGGAGAAATTATGACTTTTTGCAATCAAAAGTTAGAGGAAATTATTTAAAATAATTTAATTTAATTTAATTTAATTTAATTTAATACATTTTTTTAAATTAAAATTTTAATTTCAATTTACATTTTTTTAATCCTGATATTATGCACACTAATCAATGATATGTTAATGGTATTAATAATGATAATGATATTAAATAATGATAGCAATGGTATTAATGGAGAAATTATGATTTTTGCAATCAGAAGTTAAAGATGAAATGAAATGAAATGAAATGAAATGAAATGAAATGAAATGAAATTAAAATTTTATTTGTAATTTTATATACATTTTTTGACATTAAAATTTTAACTTAAATATTTTAAATCCTGATATTATGCACACTAATCGATGATGTTAATGATATATATCAATGATAGCAATGACGTTAATGGAGAAATTATGACTTTTTGCAATCAAAAGTTAGAGATGAATAAATTACATTAAATTAAATTAAAAATAAATTCATTTTTTATTATATTTTAGTTTAATAAATATTTTGCTTAATTAAATATAAATCCTGAAATGGAGAAATTACTCAATATGCATTCAAACATTTCTCATCAAACTGTTCCGACACCAAACGTGACCCTGTCTGTGAAGTCCAGGCTAAAGTCTCAAAATCTAATTAATGAGATTACAAGCGTCAAAGTTTGATTTCAGCTATTAATTTTAATCTTCGACATGGCCTTACTCAGTCAGTATTAAAGATATCAAGGTTACATTTACACAGAATGTTCTTTAGTTTACGAAGGATGATTTTATGTAGAGAACAGTAAATCACAAAAAGATGACTTCAGATAGGTTTTCAAAGCCAGGGTCACAAATTATCTGACATGTGTACTTAATTTGATAGCTTTATACTGTTTGTGATTTACTCCTAGAAGAAATTCCTAGAAAATTAACCATTAAAGTCTTTCTAGGAAATATTTTTGAAATGCACTCACAGTTTTAAGAAGTTGAAGCCACACTAGACTTTGTTTTCAGATAATAAAACACGTTCTGCAGCTGAATTCATGGTAATCTACATTGTGGAGGATGCTTTGGAGGCGTTCGCTCAATGCGGGCCCACTTTATATGTGTAGGCGTCGAACCGGACTGTTCCTCCTCTAGCTTGAAGGCTCGTCTGACTAATTACTTGACTTCCAGATGTCTCCGGCTTATGTGTACAGACACGGCAGAATGTCAAGCGGATGACGCAGGTTACGCGATAAACCCATGGTTGCAGGTGATTTGTAGGATGTCATGCAAGTCAGTTGCTTTTTAGGCTACAAATCGGCCGCTCGACATGCTCACGAACCGAAAACTGTCTTCTTCCGTTATGAATCATCACCTTTGATTTAGTTTTCCAAGCATCGATTGCTTCTAATTTGCATCCCAACGTCTAGAAAGACGACAGGGCATGCAAAGAAAAATGGCCGAGCGACAAATACGGTCACAAAGTTCCACTAGAAATGAACATAATTTCATTTAGCAGTCTATAGTTGTTTGGGAACCAAATAGATACGCCTTCATTGGCTATTATAAGCACCATTTCCATAATACTCTCCATCTCCAGTGCATGTAGGAGGCGTTTAACAACAGCCAGAGGAGAAATGGAAATAAATGAAGAGGTTTGGGAAACTGTGGATGAATACGAGCCACATCTGCAGGTCATTCTCGTGCTACATGTGAATCATGAGTGTATATATGCCTGCTGGGGGACTTGTAAGTGTAAAATGGGAATATGCATTCCTGCAGACACTTTTTAATTATATGGCAGACGGATTTTATGTTGGACTTGGCAAGGAGGAGCGCTCTGACCCAAACAACTGGATCCCCGTTCTCTCGTAGGCTGCCAGTGGCGCATTTTTGTCCGTTAATGCCAAGCGTAATTACCCTGCGAAATAAATGAAGACGTTTTATAACCTCGGTCAGCCAGAGAGCGAAGATTCTGTGCCCTGAATACATTCATAACGTCATAAATAGAAAAACCCTACCTGACTTTCAAACGCTCGGGCCGGTTTTTAGCACAGCACTAGTGATATTACTGTATGAAGAGGTTAATATTTTAGCAGAGGATTTTCTTTCAGGCTGCAAAAGACGTATTCATTCTTTATTTCACTTCATTTTCAGTTTTTAAATAGTGGAAAAGAGGCTCAGCTGGGTTCAGTTTAAGTACGATTATATAAACCAGAGGTTTCATTCTTATCAGAGAACTTACAGAAATTTTCACTTCCATAAATCACAAAGTTTCCCTTCAATTAACTTTTATATATATTTAAATATTTTAAATACATAATATGAAAAAATGTTTTGTGTATTTACAGTACCATTTAAGGGTTTGAGACACAATTTAAAATAGTCGTTTTCTATGATGGTGTTTTAGTGTCACGTTAAAAACTAAGAAATATCCAGCATTACAAGAGTAAAGTCTTAATATTTTGAGAATAAAGTTGAAATATTACAAGAATAACATCCACATTTTTTTGGAATGACATTGAAATATTTTAAGAATAAAGTCGAAATATTTCGAGAATAACGTTGAAGTATTAAGAGAATAAAGTCAAAATATCATGAGAACAAAGTCAAAATATTACAAGAATAACATCCAAATTTTTTGAGAATAACATTGAAATATTTTGAGAATAAAGTCGAAATATTTTGAGAAAAACGTCTAAATATTTTGAGAGTACACTGTAAAAAACAATTTGTTGAGTCAACTTGAAATAATTTGTAACCTGGCTGCCTTAAAATTTTAAGTTCAGTCAACTCAAAAAAAGTTTATTCAACTTGAAATGTTAAATTATACTAAGTGACAGCTTAGATATTTGAGTTGAATCAACTTAAAATTTTAAGGCAGCTGGGTTACTTACCCATCGGTTAAGTTTAGCAAACACAAATATCTAAGTTGTTACTTAGTACAACTTAACATTTCAAGTTGACTAAACTTATTTTAGTTGACTGAACTTAAAATTTTAAGGCAGCAGGGTAACAAATTATTTTAAGCTGACTCAACAAATTGTGTTTTTTATTTTTTACAGTGTAACCTTGAAATATTAAGAGAATAAAGTCAAAATATTACAAGAATAAAGTCGAAATATTACGAAAATAAAATGGAAATTCTATGAGTTTAAAGTCGAAATATTATGAGAATAAAGTCAAAATATTACAAGAATAAAGTCGAAATATATAACGAAAATAAAATGGAAATCTATGAGTTTAAAGTCAAAATATTGCGAGAATAAAGCCAAAATATTATGAGAATAAAGTCGAAATATTACGAGAATAAAGCCGAAATTCTATGGGAATAAAGTAAAAATATTACAAGAATAAAGTTGAAATTCTACGAGAATAAAGTCAAAATATTATGAGAACAAAGTCTGTTTTGAGAATAAAGTTGAAATTCGAAATGTTTTGAGAATGAAGTAAAAATATTTTGAGAATAAAGTCGAAATATTATGAGAATAATAATAAAGTATTTAATACTTTATTCTCGTAGTATTTCGACTTTATTCTCATAATTTCGACTTTATTCTCAAAATATTATGACTTTAATCTCATAATCTTAGACTAAAACGCTGTCATAGTTTTCTATGTGAATATATAATAAAATGTCATTTATTTCTGTGATCAAAGCTGAATTTTCAGCATCATTACCTCAGTCTTCAGTATCGCATGATCCTTCATAAGTCAATCTAATATGCTGATTTGCTGCTCAAGAAACATTTCTGATTAGAAAACAGTTGTGCTGCTTCATATTTGATGAAGAGAAATAAGTTAAAAACAACAGTATTTATTTAAAATAGAACATTATGAATGTCTTTACTGTCACTTTCAGTCAATTTAACGTGTCCTTCTTTGATAGATGTATTAATTTCTTAGTGTAGTATGCTGCTAAAAAAAAATCAGAAGTTTCCATAGCTTCCCTGACTTTTTAGACGCTCATCTAAACATTTCAATTTGTTATTAGCCATCAGCGTTTTGAAAAGTGACATCCTACAGTTTCCTTTTTGCGGCTACATAGCCTCCGTTTCTCAATCTGTCATTTTATGGCTCTGTTGACGTTCCCCCCCTCTCTTAAGCGGTCTCTGTTGACATTTTACGGTCACCGGGCTGCGGCATCCCGGGCTAAATCCGTGTAAAATACAAAGGATGTGGCTGGGAAGAAAGAAGCACTTGTAAAAAAGCAAACCCGAGCACTGGCTGATAGAGCGTCCAACCGCCTCTGCCAGTAAAGGGTTTGAATAGCTTTAAAACACAAAGACATTCCATCAGATGGTTTAAGTTACAGTTTAATGGAGGCGTGCATTCAGATAGCCACTCTATATTTTATTCCCCCAAAGCCACAATTACCGTGCGGCTGAGTAGGGTGAATAAAACACCAGTGCAGTCAGCAGGCTGTTTTTTTTTCCTCCGCTGCATGGCATGCTGCTGCGTCATGTTGTTTTGCAGATTCAGCAAATGTTTTTATGAGCAGAATAACCACGACGGGCATAAATGTGGGCATTTCTTAACCACCTCGGAGAAGACGTTTTCAAGGGAGGACCCACGAAACGGGCTTTTCTAAACCAACATCCTTCCAGCTCACTCGTATAATTATGGATGTTTTACTGCGCCTTCTGTCGTGTTTGAATAAACTACCACAGCTTGTGCATTTCCTCGGTGTCATGCATGAAGTCTTAAAAAGGACAAATTTCATTTTTTGAAATACTTTACTTACCCTCGTATCATTCACTCGCATTATTTTCATTCTTTGGATACTAAGGCTTTGTGATGAACAGACATAAATGAGGCTGTCGTTTTTATCCTCTGCTTTTCACACATATTCAAATGCACAACTTTAGCGTAAGTTTTCATGTCATTAACACTTAAACTTTTAAATGCACGTTTCAAATTTTGTTTACATCTAATCAAAACTGGCTTTAGCAACATATTCCAGCATTTTTAGTTTTTAGTTCCAGCATTAAAGCTGAATATCTCTAAAATCAACTGGATGAATGTGATTATCATTTTATTTAATGCATTGCTTAGCTATACCTCCTTTACATACAGTTTGAAAAGCAGCAGCACGCGAGTCGTATTGACCACATTTTATGATGCTTTTTTTGGAGAAAAAATGAAAAAATTAACATTATTGTCAACAGTTACTGCTATATTTGAATGGATGCAACTACAGTTGAGGTCAAAAGTTTTCACCCTCCTTTCAGAATAATTAAAAATAATTATAAGAGGGATCATACAAAATGCATGTTATTGTTCATTTAGTACTGACCTGAATTTCACATAAAAGATGTTTACATAGTCTAAAAATGACCCAGTTCAAAAGTTTGCATCCCCTTGATTCTGTGTTGATACTGTGTTGTTACCTCAGTGATCCACAGCTGTTTTTTGTTTAGTGATAGTTGTTCATGAGTCCCTTGTTTATCCTGAAAAATCCTTCAGATCCCACAAGTTCTTTGGGTTTTCAGCATTTTTATGTATTTGAACCCTTTCCAACAATGACTGTATGATTTTGAGATCCATCTTCACACACTGAGAACAACTGAGGGACTCATATGCAACTATTACAGAAGGTTCAAACGCTCACTGATGCTCCAGAAGGAAACACGATGCATTAAGAGCCGGGGGGTTAAAACTTTTGGAATTTAAAGATCAGGGTAAATTTAACTTATTTTGTCTTCTGGGAAACATGTAATTATCTTCTGTAGCCTCTGAAGGACAGTACTAAATGAAAAAAAATATGATATTTAGGCAAAATAAAAAAGATGTGCACATCTCCATTCTGTTCAAAAGTTTTCACCCCCAACTTTTAATGCATGGTTTTTCCTTCTGAAGCATCAGTGAGCGTTTCAACCTTCTGTAATAGTTGCATATGAGTCCCTCAGTTGTCCTAAGTGTGAAAAGATGGATCTTAAATTCATACAGTTATTGTTGGAAAGGGTTCGAACACACAAAAATGCTGGAAAACCAACTAATTTGTGGGACATAAAGGATTTTTCTGAAGAACAGCAGGCAGTTTAACTGCTCAGGACAAACAAGGGACTTGTGAACAACTATCACTAAACAAAAAACACAGCTGTGGGTCGTTCAGGTAACAACACCGTATTAAGAATCAAGCGTATAATCAAAGCGTATAAATGCGGCTATTATTTTCCCTTGTGTGAAATATCTAATTCAGGCTTTTTATGTATTTTAAAGAAAAAAATGACACATTAACATCACTGGCTATCAATTTTGTGTCATTTAAATGGGGAAAACCATATCATTACTTGCATTTCAGTCTGTTCAACACTGAATACAGTGCACAAGTCATAATGACTACTGATATAATGATTTTTATGTGCTTTGGAGACATAAATGTGACATTAACAATCATTACAATAATTGCAGTCATTTTTATATTATATTTAAGTGCATGCAAATATATCTTCATTTAAAATTTGGTCTGTTTTGGTCTGCATGACTTTGACAGCATTGAATATACTGTAGTGCACAAGTATTAAAGTATTAATTACTTATATGATACTCTTTTTTTGTAGTTGTGATCATTGACAATAATTTTTGTGTCGTATTTGAGTCGATGCAGCTTAAATTTCAGTCTGTCTATTATCACACAAACCTATCATTCAATTTCAGAAGATGGTGCACAAGTCATATGGTGTTTTTTTGTCATTTTAGAGCAGTTTTATTATATTAAAAGGAGTGGTCGGTTAATTTCCTAACATCTGCACTTTCTCCATTCTGCGCCATTTTTTTCCATTTTTTTGGCTGAGCTATCCCTTTTAACACGATCCCTGTGCTTATACATTCTAGGTTGATTTCAGGACCAAGCGTTTGTCACCCCATCCATTCTCACGTACTCTTCATTAATGCAGGCCGTATTGTTATTCAGAAGCACCTGGTAAATTAATTTAACGTAATTGAACCGCGCCACCCCTGATGTCACATGGAGCGAGTGCCAGCGACTGGCAGTGCATCTCAATAGCCTCCTCTTCGTGTATCCCGAACTTGCAATTCCCCACACGTCATGCCAATGGAAAATCCATTCATGTCCCGGCAAGAAAGGGGCCAGTAAAATTCCTCTCTCTTTGTTGATCAAGTGACATCCCGCTTCTCTGAAGCGCAGAGGAACCTCAAAAAGCCTCGTCGTCTTAATCTCCTCTTGACTTTCTCCTGTGTTCAGTCGTTTGTCGGCTCCAACTTGCTTCCCTCTCGCTCTCCGGGTCGTCTTAGAAGGCATGATGGGAGGTCAATAAGGCAAAACGCTCTGCTCAATTAGAGAGAGTTTAATGCTCTTGTTAAAGAGCAAATGGTGAAACAATGTGAGTCTGTGCCTGATTATATCAGTCTGACTATCGTGTTAACCACTTTACTGATAAGTGATATCCTAAAAGGGAGCACAGCATCACCATTTACATTTCTGGGCATGCTGTTATGTTTTTGGATACATACACCATGGTATATTAATAGGGTAATCATGGTATTTGTCACTGTTTCTGTGTAAAAATGCAGTAGAATTATCATGTATTCAGACCTGTACTATGGTAATACAGTGGTATGAGAATATGGCAAGGCAAGTTTATTTATATAGCACATTTCATACAGAATGGTCATTCAAAGTGCTTTACATAAAATGAATTAAAATAATCATTAAAAGAAATGTACAAAAAATAACAATTATTTAAAATTTGGTTAAAAATGAATTGAAGTCTATTATCAGTTTCAAAATATTAAAAATAGCTAAAATATTACTATTTTTTTAAAAAATATGGTACCATGTTTTTGAACATATTAATACTTAAGTATGTAATATGGTAATTATTCAGTACCATTGTATTTATCATAGTTAATTACCATGTTTTTGGACATGATTGTATTTTGGATTGGCAATCATTTAGTAGCACAATCAGTCTGTCATCAATTTTTGAAGTAATTATTAAAATTGATGATAGTATCGCAGTGTTTTTTTGGACATAGTAATAGTATGGTACATAAATATGGTAATCTTTCAGTACCATGGTACTTATTATTGCTTTTGAATAGTTCATTTAAAAATGTACTATGGTAATACTATGGTATTACAGTCACAATCAATGTATACTCATTTTATTTTTATTTTTTTGACATGCTAGTAATACTGTGGTATAATATATGATAATCATTCAGAACCATGGTATATATATATCAAAAAATAAAAAAAATTGTACTTAAATGACCATAGAATTACCATCCATTTAGACAATTTTTATTTTATTTTATTTATTATTTTAATAAATTATTAATACAATTATTTATTTCTTTTTTATTTGTTTATTTATTTTATTTTATTTTTGGAGTACTCTGGTAATACACACCATTTTCAGAATAATTAATACAAGTTGCCATAATATTTTATTGATTTTTATATATATTTTTTTTAACAATTTTATTTATTTATTTTTTTAACAAGTTTTTTTTTTTTTTTTTTTTTTTTTGGACAAGTACTACAGTAATACTCACCATTTTCAAAATAATTATTACAAATTGCAATAATATTATTAGTCTGTTTTTGTTTGAGGGTGAGTACTATGGTAATACCATTTTCATTTTACTACTAACACGTACTAATACTCACCATTTACAAAATAATGTATGCAAATTGGCATAATATTTTTTTGTTTGTTTGTTTGTCTGTTTTTTGGACAAGTACTATGGTAATACTCACCATTTTCAAAATAATTAACATTTTTTTGGACATTGTAACAGTATGGTACATAAATATGGTACTTATCATAGACAGTATGTTGTCTGTCAGAGATGGGAAAACCATATTTTTGGACTTTTTAGCATTGTACCATGGTACCACCATGGCATATGAATATGTTAATCACTCAGTATTTATGACCATCAATATTTTGTCTGTGGAAATTGTTCCATGATAATTCATCAACCATTCAACAATCCATAAAACATGAAAACAACAATCGTAAATGTTCAAAATGATCAGGAACTATTTTCATTATGCCCTGGAAAAGACGCAATAAAAACGCACTTGCATTAAAATTTCACAATCGCCATCGAGCCTCAGTCGGAGCAGCTCAATTGGCAATAAAAGGCAAACAGAGAGGACTGGTGATTAGATGGCAGCTTCAGGTGCGCTAACAGGCCTCCGGTGGAACGTTAGGACACACTGGATTAGCAAAAACACCCCATAAAACACACAACACGCTCACACACTTGACATGGAAAGTCCTGCTGGCTGAAGCTAATTTATGAGTGTTTTCCAGCGTCAAAGTGCCATTTGCAGTAACCTCTGCTGTTCAGGAATGAAAGTGTTGATTTCCAACAAGTACACTTGAATTCATCATTCGCTCATAATTATAGGAATGTGTTACAGGATGATGTTTAAAGCAACAGAACATGGACTGAGAAGTAAATATAAAGTGGAAAATAACAGTGAAAACTGTGAAAAAGTTACAGTATTAATTTAGATGTATATGCACACACCCATATCATTCCCAAGTGATTTTGCATAGTTTGGTTAACCTAAAACTGCATGCAAAGCTCCTGTCAGTGATCATGGGTGTAGCTATTACAGACATACATGTGGTTTGTTTTGACAGACTTTGTGTGAATGAAAGCCTGTGAATGTAACATAAACAAAACAAATAGCCATTTTAGACCAGCAGTCTGGCTAAAGTCAACAGAAAGCTTGTCCAGTTTGACCCGTACAGCCTTTCATAAAGCAGGACGACGTGATAGGCCTTAAATGGCTATTTGCACAGTATTGATTGGAAGACTACGATTACTTTAAGTAATGCAGGCTTTTAGAGTGCCGTACGAAATGGATAATGCTCAACGCTATCTGCAAATGGCTCCGTTAATAAGAGCAGAGGGTAAAAATGCGAAAGAAGTGCTAACGAGGCATCGCTGAGCCTTTTCCAGTGAATACAGTCATTATCACCATCATGACTGGATATTGACCTCAGAAATTCAGATCTGTATTGATGACTTTTGCTCTTTGATAAGGTTATTTATTTGCTTTATTTATGTATGCTTTATGTAACACACAAGTGTTACTTAAGTATCACTGACATAATAGTTTTCAATTAATATTTGGAATCATTTTTTAGTTTTTGTTTTTTTAAGTTCTAGTTCTAGTGTTTTTTTTATGTATCTGTAGTTTTTTTTTATTTTGTTCTTTATTTTTTTTAAAATGTACATTTTAACACACACACAAATATATATTTTTATTTCAAGTAACACTTTTTTAAAATGGTTTTAGATTCAGTTTTAGTCTACTATAATAACCCTGATGCACACAAACAAACATACAAATGACCCGCCTAATTGTGTGTTCCACAAATGCAGATTTGCCAAAATTGTATAGATCTGTCTTTATGACAACTTCAATTGCACTTGGAAAGACGAAAACAACCAAGTACAGAGATGCCATTAAATATTTGGCGGAGCGGCAGCAATTCAAGATGTTCCGGGCGATAAGCATCGCTATTCTAAATGTCAGAAAAAGAGGGTGAAAAAAACAATAAAACTGTGAGAATGTGCCATCTGTGCCACAAAGTCCCTCAGACAAAGGACAGAGCAGACAGATACTGTTCACTCGCCCATCTGCGCTCATCTTATAAGACTCATTCTCTTATGAATTGGTTCACACTAAAAGAGAGAAATGATTTTTCATAAATAATGACGTTGATGATATGGAACAGTTTAACAGAGTTGAATCCGTCATGCAGTATCTTCTAACAAGTGGTATTGTTTTTGCATTTCAATGCTCGCTTGTAAACCATACTGAGCTGTCTATTTTTAGTAGGTAAAATGAAAGTCAATGGGGAAAAAAAATTGGAAAGTCAACACCTAACTTAATGCATTATTGCAATGCATCATGGGACAGCATTCACAAAAAACGAGGGGAATTTGGTCAGGAATAGGCATCTTGGAAGAAAGCATAAAAAGCTTTTTTTTTTTTTTTTTTTCAAGAATATATGGATTTACAGTTGAGGTCAAAAGTTTGCATCCCTCTTTCAGAATCATTAAAAATGTTAATTCTTTTACCAAAATAAGAGGGATCATACTAAATGCATGTTTTATTTATTAAGTACTGACCTGAACAAGATATTTCATATTAAAGATGTTTACATAGTCCACAAGAGAAAATAATAAGATCCATCTTTTCACACTGAGGACAACTGAAAGACTCGTATGCAACTATTACAGAAGGTTCAAACACTCACTGATGCTCCAGAAGGAAAACCATGCATTAAGAGCCCGGGGGGGTGAAAACATTTGGAATTTGAAGATCAGGGTTTTACTTATTTAATCTTCTGGGAAACATGTAAATATCTTCTGTAGCCTCTGAAGGACAGTACTAAATGAAAAAAAAAAAATATGCTATTTAGGCAAAATAAGCAAAATGTACACAGTTCCATTCTGTTCAAAAGTTTTCACCCCCTGACTCTTAATGCACGTTTTTTTCCAGTGAGCGTTTGAATCTTCTGTAATAGTTGCATATGAGTCCCTCAGTTGTCCTAAGTGTGAAAAGATGGATCTCAAAATCATACATTCATTGTTGGAAAGGGTTCAAATGTTGGAACAACTAAAAATTTATGGGGCATGAAGGATTTTTCTGAAGAACAGCATGCAGTTTAACTGTTCAGGACAAACAAGGGACTCATGAACAAGTATCACTAAACAAAAAATTACAGCTGTGGATCATTCAGGTAACAACACAGTATTAAGAATCAAGCCTATGCAAACTTTTAAACTGGTAATTTTTATAAATTCAACTATTATTTTCTCTTGTGCACTATGTAAACATGTGAAATATCTTATTCAGGTCAGTACTAAATAAAAAAAATAACATGCATTTTGCATGATCCCTCTTATTTTGGTAAAATAATGAACATTTTTAATGACTCAACTATAAATGCATATTTAATTACATATTTGCACTTGTATAAGTATACAGCATATGTAAATACAGAATTAAATCATACTAATAAATGATTCAAGTCTTAATTAATATGTGCAGTGTTGTGGCAGATGATTCAATTACTAAATAGTAATCGTATAATAATCTGACAGCTCAGTTTTGGCTGTGATTCTGATGTTTGAGGCGCAAAAAGGAAATATTATAAATTGGCATGGAAAAACAACCCTTGGCAATACTTGAGAGTTAAAAATGATATGTCACTAATTAAAGAAAAACAATTAATCATACGATATATACTGCTAATGAAGTGATGAAAAACAACTAATTATACAGTATTTTAAATGAAAGTCCCAAAGGTCAAAAAGGAAGCTTTCTGTAGTCCATCTGGCAATTTGATAAGCGAAAATGAAAAAAAGACAACAATGCATGTAAAACATTTGCGTTTTTGTATCAGAAATGCATGCAACCAGAAAGCAGGTGTTCCTAGTTTCTTTTGAGCATCATGCATATGTGTTCTTCCATGACAGCGGCAGAAACGAGACGAGGGGAACTGCTTCACGCGAGCATGTGACGGCATTGCTCAAGCAGAAGATGAGGCGTTCATTTCGGGGGCATCATGGGAGGCGATGTGTACGCTTCCTCTAGGTCTGACCCCTCTGTTCTAGCAGTCTGAGATTTTTTTTTCATGCATGAATAATATATAGCTCATAACCATGAAGCGCAAGAACCTTTGGGAAGCTCCTGAAAGCGCCCTCGTGTTGATACGCCGCAGTTATGTCATCCATCCAATTCGGCGCTTTCATATTTAACGTAGATTACAGTTTTCTAGGAATTGCTGGCACGCTGGTTGATGGATCACCGCTCCGATCTAACACACAGGGTGCGTTGTGCATTTATCATGGAAATGGATATGTCTGTAGACTCTAACTAACCCGTAAACACATTACATTCATAGCCATGTTGCATAGATAAACTGGATTTCGGAGTCCAGCTGCATGGGGAATCGCTTTATCTGGAACGTTCCTCGCAGGCTTATCGTCGTGTTCATAGTTGAGAAATTTTCAGACGGACAACCTTTTACCCAAAGCCTCTTTTTTGACACAAACAGCCCAGCAGACAATGAAACCTCAGCACGCGTAACCTTTACACAGATGCTGGAGATATTCTCAGCCAAACTCAGACTATATTCATATCCACAAAGCCTTTATGTGCAAATAACGCAACGGAGGGTTTTCCGCAAGCGGCACAGCAAATGAAACGATGAATATGATGTAGAATACAAAACGTACAGACGGAAGCAATACAGATGGATTATTGAGTTAATAGTGCACATAACTAAAACATTACTAGAGAGAGAAATGTATATGAAGATTTCATACAAAGATAATGGGCCTCATTCAGGGAATAAAAGCCATTTGTAGCAACCAAATGTCATTTATTTTCCATAAGGGTTTGTAATTTGAGGCAATATTAGTGACAGACTGTTCATGATATAAAAAAGTTGAACAGATTTCATTTTGGAGCAAATAAAAAGGCGCATGATGCTGCATGATGTTTTTTTTAAAGAAATTAATACTTTCAGGAAGAATGCGTTAAATTGTTTAAAGGTGACAGTGAAGACATTTATAATGTTACAAAAGATTTCTACTTCATATAAACACTGCTCTTTTGAGCTTTCTGTTCATCAAAGAATCCTGACAAATAAAATGCATCACAGACTAAAGGGTTTTTTTTCATGTACCTGTCAAGTTTGAGATTTTGGGCTTTTTGGTTTTTCATAAAGTGTTTTTTCAGACTAGTGGAAAGAAAACATCCAAAAGACCCTGTTATGTGTTTCTTTTATAGCTCTTTATCTATTTGTGTCAATAGATTTCAATTACAATCCATATTTTTAAAGGCCATTTTCTCAAAATGAGTTTTTTCTCCTACACTGAGCCAGAAATCTCTACTTCACACACCAAACGTTACATTTTTAATCCTGTCTATATCCTGAAGGTTTTTACAGAGGGGTTTGTTTATATATAATTTTATACTTTTATATAACATTTTACTCCCCCAAAAAACTGTACAAATATATTGTTTTCTGTCTGTTCTAAGAGTAACAAAATGAGATACCCAAAAATCCTTCTGTAAAAAACTTTTAACTCTAACATGTCAAAAGAATTAAACTAGAATTTTGAAAGTGTCTTCATTCTAAAAATGTATGCAAATTAGCAATATTTCAAATCATTTTCAAATTAGCATATTAGAATGATTTCTGTAGAATCATGTGACACTGAAGACTGGAGTAATGATGCTGAAAATCCAGCTTTGCATCAAAGGAATAAATTAAGTTTTATTATATATTTACATAGAAATGAATTATTTTAAACTGTAAAAACATTTCAGAATTTTACAGTTTTTCCTGTTTTTTTTTTTTTTTTTTTTTGATCAAATAAATGCAGCTTAGATGATCAAAACAGAATTAAAAAAAAAAAAAATGTTAATGTTACCAACCCCAAACTTTTTAACAGTGCTGTAGAAATTAATGTGAAACAACAAACAAGTTTATTTAAAAATGAAATAAATTGAATTAATACTTTTATTTGGCAAGGATGCATTAAATTGATCAAAAGTGACAGTAAAGACGTTTATAATGTTACAAAAGATTTCTGTTTCAAATGCACCAATGGATCCACTGCAGTGAATTGGTGCCGCCAGAATGAAAGTCCAAAAAGCTGATAAAAACATCACAATAATCCACAAGTAATCCACACCACTCCAGTCCATCAGTTAACGTCTTAAGTGTAAAGCTGAGTGTTTGTAAGAAACAAATCCATAATAGAAATGTTTTAACTCCAACTGTTTTCAACAATGATAATCCGAAATGTTTTTTGAGAAGCAAATCGGCATATTCAAATAATTTCTGAAGGATCATGTGACACTGAAGACTGGAGTATTGATGCTGAAAATTCACCTTTGCGTCACAGGAATAAATTACATTTTACGATATAATCAGTTCTTTTAAATTTCTATTAATATTTCAAAGTTTTACCATTTTTTCCTGTATTTTTCATTAAATAAGTGCATCTTAGGTCAGCATAAGAGACTTTAAAAAAAAAAAACATATACCAGCCCCAAACTTTTGAATAGTGCTGTACGTTAATATGAAATCAATAGGAATAATTTCTGTGTAATGTTGAAATCTTGAAGGACGCCAGTAAAAGGACCCAGTTGTTCTTTGTCTGTGTTTGTACTGCAGTGTTTAGAATAGTTTGTAATATAGCTTGTGTTTGGTTGGAATGCAAGACAGGAAAGTATAACAGATGACTATTTTAATATTAACAAAACATACATCAATCTATCATTTCACTGCTCTGGAGGGAAACAACGAATAAGTTTATTTAAAGAAGAAAAGCCCAACAGGGAGCTCAGAATTCAAATTTGGATCAAACTGTACACAGTGTTTTTAATAATGAGAGTCTTGGTGTTTAGGGCAAGACATTTCAACATAATGAATAGATCTTCTTTCTGGACTCATAATAGCGCCTCTATTGTTCTTCTGTTTATTTAAAGGGATTTCTGTGGTGTTCATGTTAATATGCTTACAGTACCCAACAAGTTTGCCAGTATGGTTGAAATTACTGGGTGTAAGTGATGCAAAGCTGAATTTTCAGCATCATTATTTTAGTCTTCAGTGCCAGCTGATGCTTCAGAAATCATTCTAATATGTTGATTTGCAGTTCAAGCAATGTTGAAAACAGTTGTGCTGCTACATATTGTGTGGAAGTGCTAAAACAAAGAGATGCTGTGTGAAGTTATGTCAAATTTATGCCCTTTTTCAAAATAATTGCTGTTGGACACATTTTTTTTCGTCTGTGTAAACACGAAAATGGATTTCTTTGACCCTTACACCACATATTTGGAGAATATGTAGTCGTGCACATCAGTTATTATCATATTAGCTGATCGAAAGACATATTTTCTACCATACAGACAGGATCTCAACCTATTTATATCTGCCTCAAGAGCCAGTCCACTTCTGTAGTCTAACAATTGAAGGAATAATTCACCCAAAAATGAGCATTTGCTGAAAATGTACTCACCCTCAAGTCATACAAGATGTAGATGAGTTTGACTCTTCATCAGATTTGGAGAAATGTAGCATTGCATCACTTGCTCACCAATGGATCCTCTGCAGTGAATGGGTGCCGTCAGAATGAGAGTCCAAACAGCTGATGAAACCATCACAATAATCCACAAACAATCGACATCACTCCAGTCCATCAGTTCACATCTTACGAAGTAAAAAGCTGCATGTTTGTAAGAAACAAATCCATTATTAAGATGCTTTTAACTCCAAAATATGAATCCATAATCCATCATATTGCTTCCTCAAGTGTAAAAGTCTAGTCTGAATTAGGAGCGAAATCTGCACGGATCAAGCACCGTTTACAAGTCAAAACAGTCCAAAACAGCTCTAAACTGGATTTTGATTTGAGAGGACAAGAAGAGATAGACTTTTTTACTGGAGGAGGCATTATTATGGACTCTTATTTTTATTTTGACCACAAGTGACTTTTTAAACATACAATACCTTAATGATGGATTCGTTTTGTACAAACATGCAGCTTTTTACTTCGTAAAATGTTCACTGATGGACTGGAGTGGTGTGGATTGTTTGTGGATTATTGTGATGTTTTTATCAGCTGTTTGGACTCATGACGGCACCCATTCGCTACAGAGGATCCATTGGTGAGCAAGTGATGCAATGCTACAAACAAACTCTTTCATTTTTGGGTTGAAAACTCCTATAAAATGTTTTAAACAACAGTGTTGAAAGCTGTAAAGAGAAACCAGATCATTTAGTCAACGCTGTGATGTTCACAACAAAGCAGTTTTCTCTTCTCACATGTGTAACGTGTTTTACTACCGAAAGTGGCTGTAATTAAAACGTACAGTTAAACTTTGAAGCTCTACGCTGATGTATGACCATCCGCAGTTTTATTTCATATAGCCTTTATTTTATTTTATTTTATTTTATTTTATTTTGTATGCATTCATTCATTTATTCATAAAATTCATACATTTATAAAATATATATTATTTTATTTATTTATCATTTTTTTTTATTTTATGTATTCATTAATGTATTTATTCATAAAATGCATATATTTGTAAAATATATATTATTTTATTTATTTATTTATTTATTTATCATTTTATTTTATTTTATATTATTTCGACCCCATCCACTAGCTGTGACATATTTGAAAATTCAATCCTGCACAAAGCTTAATGACAGATTTGTTTCTTACAAACATGCAATTTTTCACTTTACAAGATGTTAACTGATGGACTGGAGTGGTGTGGATTATTTATGGATTATTGTGATGTTTTTATCAGCTGTTTAGACTCTCATTCTGACGGCACCCATTCACTACAGAGGATCCATTGGTGAGCAAGTGATGTAATGCTACAAACAAATCTCTTTTCATTTTTGGGTGAAAAACTTCTTTAAAATGTTTTAATCAACAATGCTGAAAGCTGTAAAGCGAAACCAGATCATTTAGTCAATGCTGTGATGTTCACAACAAAGCAGTTGTTTTCTCTTCTCACATGCGTAACGTGTTTTGTTAGCGAAAAGTGGCTGTAATTAAAACGTTCAGTTTAACGTTGAAGCTCTACGCTGATATATGAGCGCCCACAGTTTATTTCATATAGCCTCTCTTTTATTTTATTTATTTATTTATTTATTTATTTATTTATTCATTATTTTATTTTATTTTATTTTATTTCATTTTCAATCCCAGCCACTAGCTGTGACATATTTGAAAATTCACTCATGCACAAAGCTTAATGACAGACTTGTTTCTAACAAACACGCAACTTTTACTTTACAAGATGTTAACTGATGGACTGGAGTGGTGTGGATTACTTATGGATTATTGTGATGTTTTTATCAGATGTTTGGATTCTCATTCTGATGGCACCCATTCACTGCAGAGGATCCATTGGTGAGCAAGTGATGTAATGCTACATTTCTCAAAACAAAATCTTTCTATTTTTGGGTGAAAAAACTCCTTAAAAGTGTTTTGATCAACAGTGTCGAAAGCTGTAAAAGGAAACCAGAACTGACGTTTACAACAAAGCAGTTGTTTTCTCTTCTGAGATGCGTAACTATTACTGTTTTGCTAGCGAAAGTGGCTGTAATTAAAACGTTCAGCTAAACGTTAAAGCTCTGCACTGATATATGAGGGTCTGCAGTGACAGGCACTAAAAAGAAAGGGG
This sequence comes from Labeo rohita, assembly GCF_022985175.1. NCBI lineage: Eukaryota > Metazoa > Chordata > Actinopteri > Cypriniformes > Cyprinidae > Labeo > Labeo rohita. The sequence continues at coordinate 47,301,401 of NC_066869.1, read as the reverse complement.
CTACATCGCTCGGAGCTCATCCTGTTGGGGTTGGCTTTCAGCTCTTGGCAGGGAACGTCAAGAAGACGGGCTGTAAAAAGCGCTGAATTAATGCGGAGGGTCGGCCTTAGTGGTGTCACTCGGTTCACTAGCGCTTTCATGAGAAAGCAGATGACTAGACGGTGCAATGTGAGGACCGTCTCATCTGGATACATGCATGTGTTTATAGAAGGGTTTTGACATTCTGATGGCAGCTTGCTAAGTCCTGCTCTTAATCGGGACGTCCACTGGTTGCTGTGCTCATGTCAGGAGTTTGTTCATAAAATCAAGAAGAGTGCCAAGAAGAAAATGGTTTCGCTGTGGGATTTTTATTTCCTAATACACCAAAAAAAAAAAAAGTAAAAACAGCAATATTGTGAAATATTATTATAATACTGAGTAACATTTTTTTTTTAGTTTAATATATTTTAAAATGTAATTTATACCTGTGATGCAAAGCCGAATTTTCAGCAGCCATTGATTGTTTGTTGAATACAAAGTTCGAAGGAACAGCATTTATTTGAAATAGAAATCTTTTGTAACATTTTAAATGTCTTTACTGTCACTTTAGATCAATTTAATGCATCATTCCTGAATAAAAGTATGCTTTTATTTTAAAAGAAAAAGTTTTGAGAAGTAATTTACATACAACAAAATGCTGATTTAAAAAATAAAAACAAAAGTCAAATTTAAATGGTGTATTTATTCAATAATGATGTGTATATTATTATTATTATTATTATTATTATTAAAGCTTAAACTTATAATTTTCTGTTTTTGAAGAGCTAAAATGATTAAAACTACATTTAAAACCTAAAAATCTTCAAATATAATAAATAAAAACTAATAAAAATGACAACACACCGAAATACAAAAAACTAAAATGAAAACAGAAAATTAAAATCTATTTTAAAATATTAAACAAATTATAGTATGATAACACATTTCCTGTGTTTTATTTTATTTATTTGTTTTATTTTATTTTATTTTATTTTATTTTATTTTATTTTAGCCACTGGTTGCAACATATTTGAAAATTCAACCATGCACAAAGCTTGTTTCTATTATTTATTTATTTACTTCATGCCTATGATATTACACAAAATATTAATTAGACAATGTGTAAGTCAGGTTAAGGCCTTAAAAGTTGTTTTTGTACAGAATTGAATTGTCAGTGTATCATTATCAGTCACTTGAAACATAAAATTAGTCTTTATAATGAGGCAATTGTTTTTCTAGCACAAGTAGCTGATGCATATTAAAGCAATTGCTCTTTGTAATTATGAATAGCATTTTAAAATGAATATGAATGTATATTGGGAAATAATTGTATTATTATTATTATTATTATTATTATACAAATACATCAAAAAACAGTTGGTGTAGATATGTTCACTCAAATTGCTAGTAATTTTCACAAAAAATTGCAGGTATCACTTTAAATGTAAAATTTTGAAGTAGAAGTAAAGCATACTTCAGTAATCTTATTTGCAACTTTTTTTTTTTTTTTTTTTTTTTTTTTTTACAGTGCTTGATTTTAATAAATCTATCTAATGGACAAAACCAGTGCTAAAATCCAGTTTAAAATGATTTCAGATGGCATTTATCATGTCACACTGCAGAACATGTCAAGTATTTCATGTCAAAACCCACATGCAAGCTCACTCAATTGGAGTCCAATTGATTTCTAATGAGCATAAATCATAACTCAGGTTTTTAATCAGTCAAATATCGTCTCGGACGAAATGCCACTCGCATGCTGTTTGTGTACAGAACGCCAGGGGACGTGTTCCTGACTGCGAATGACACAAACAGTGAAACACCATGCTGCGTAATCCCCCGTCCAATTAGCCAAATCTACTCCACACGTCTAATCTACAGCAGCATGAGATGCCGCATTAACACCACGCCGCTTCTTCCCGTAGGGAGGAAGGAGTGCGAGAACAAGTAGTCCTAATGAGGAGCTCTGACCTATACGAGCCTCAGATCTTCACACGGCTCGGCCCGCTGACGCTGTTCTGAGGGGTCGTGGAGGGCCCCCGATCTTCACAAGGAATGCTTTAAGGGACGTGACTCACCAGCCATTTGATCAGACGCTAAGAAGGGTCACCGAAGCCGGCCCCACATGAAGCGGCGAGGGCGCATTTGGTATGCGGAGCCGAGAGCGAGACGCTTGCATGACTGGTTCAACTGGCATTTGACATCACTTCCAAGATCTCGGGCTTCGGGGAAGGGTGAACTGTAGACACAAGAGACGAGGCTGTAAACTTGGTTTTCACTGTTACAGAAGTCGGCAGTGCCTTTGAACTGTTGGAAATGCTTAGTTAGGGTCAGCTCGTGAAAAACACTGTTTGAAAGCCGTTTTACTTGTGACGTGTGATGTATTTTCAAGTGAAAACGGATGTTGAATGAGTAAAAATGTAGGATGGGATTGTCATTTGAATCTTTTGTTACATTATTTAAAGAATAAAAGTATCAGTAAAAAAAGCGTTACTGACCCAGTACAAAATCTAAATTATATTACATTTAAATCACATTTAGATTTTGCCGTTAAGTACAAAATATATAAGGACCCATAAAAGCCTTTATAAAAGGTTTACTGATGTTCCTGGGTTTTTTTTTATAATGAGGAATTTTTGAAAATTATTTTTGATTTTTATTTATTTATTTATTTATTTATTTATTTATTTATATTATTTTTTTTAATTATTTTTTTCCAAGTAAAAATGCAAATTAAATGACTAAAAATGTAGGGTGATACATCATTTTAGCTGTCTGCGTTGCTGCATATTTTTTGTCTTGTTTTTTTTTTTTTTTTTTTTTTTAATAACCATGCCTTAACATCATTAAAGCAAGATAAATGTTAAACCTTGTTCAATATAATTAGATTTATGCTTAAAAAAAAAGAAGGGAAAAAAGCAATTATATCTTAATGCATATATACAGCATTAGAGACCTATTCCTATTTTAATCTTTAAATAATAAATTAAATAATGTGCATTAGCATGCCACAGCAAAAGAGAAAACATCAAATCTTTTTTTAGGTAAAAATGGATATTAAATGAGTAAAATTTTAATCTTTTGTTACATAATAAATACCTTTATGGCCACTGTTGATGCATCCTTGCATAACAAAAGCATCAATTTATTAAACAAAAAACAAAACAAAACCATAAAGAGTGATTTGTGAAAATTTAGATTTATTTATGTATTTGTTTATTTATTTTTGTGCATTAAACCATCATGAAACACTGTACTTGTGATGTGTTTCCAAGTGAAAATGTAAATTAAATGACTAAAAATGTAGGGTGATACATCATTTTAGCTGTTTGCTTTGACAAAAATAATTTTCTTAATCAATGTTTTTGTCTTGTTTTTTTACTAAATATACATACGCATCCTTTCAGCAAGAAACATGTTAAACCTTACTCAAAAATAACCTTACAGCAAAATATAAAATTGTTTTCAAGTGAAAACGGATATTAAATGAGTTCAAATGTAGGTTGTAGGTGCATTTTAAATCTTTTGTTATATTATAAATGCCTTTATGGTTATTTTTTGGTGCATTTAATGAAGAAAAAAAGACAAAATCTAAATTACATTTAGATATTGCCATTAAGTACAAAATATGTAAGGACCCATAAAAGCCTTAAATGGTTTATTGATGTGCCTGGGTTTTTGGAAAATCATTTGAGATTGAGTTTTTTTTTTTGTTTTTTTTGTGCGTTGTACCATCATGAAATATTGTACTTGCAATGTGTTTCCAAGTGAAAATGTCAGTTACATTTACATTTACAGTAAAATTGTTGGGAGATGCATAATTTTAGCTGTCTGCATTGCCAAAAATAATTTTCTTAATCAGCGTTTTTTGTCTTGTTTTTTAATAAATATACATAAGCATCCTTAAAGCAAGAAACATGTTAAACCTTACTCAATATAATTAGATTTATGCATAAAAAAGAAAGAAAAGGCAATATTTTAAGGCAAATAAACATCTCTCAAGACATATTCCTATTTCGAATAACATAAATAACAACCAGAACTTATGTAACGTATTATGAAACACAAAGTTTTTTTTTTTTAATTATAAATGAAGGTGACTTTAAAGAATAAAATGAAATACTGTGCATTTGCATGCCACAGCAAAAGAGAAAATACAAAATCATACTGACAGTAAAAATAACATCAGAAAATATCTTGTGCATTTTATTGCACTGAAATCATGAGAACGGTCCTTCAGCATAGCAATCATTTCAAAAGGATCTTTTGTTTGCTATGATTATTGCATGCCCTTTGCAGTCTTCAGCATAATGAATTTTCTTGTTATTCTAGTCATGCAGTCTTTAACGTATCATTACATAGGCATGGGCCTCATAGCGTAGGGAAAGAAAAACTCAGCTGGGAATAAAATCATTATAAATTGGGGACATGTCATCTCCTAAACTTTCTAATAGAGGGCAGTTGCAGGGGAATTTTGAAGGTTGGAAGTCGCATGTAGACCTGGCCAGCAATGATGGGTCCTGCTTGTATTCCCCTGCGAGCCGGAGAACTATCAGGTCTAAATGGTGCCGAGCACATTTAGTACCACAATGATGGATTGTACCCACCAAACATTTCCTCCTATTTTAAGTGAAAAGGAGTCCAGAGGCTAAACTCCACCGGTATGCTGTTACAGGCACATTTATATCCATTTGATAGAAAACGGACAGGGCTGACCCTCTATTCTTATGACATATGTTCAAAAACATAAAATAGCAAAGCTGCACCAGTTGAAGTGATATAGCCAGAGAGCCTGCCATTATTTTAAACAGACGACATATTAAGAAATTGTATGCATATTGGAAATTGGGACTAATAGAAATATATATATATATATATATATATATATATATATATATATATATATATATTAGTTGTTGTATTCTTAATAATAAAACTAAATATTTAATAAACATTGCTATTTTTTTTTTTTATTACTAATTAAAAATTACTAATATCCATGCTATTGTGGTGTGTGTACATTGCTATATTTATTTTATTTTATTTTATTTTATACAAATGCAATAAACCATTGAAGGCCAAATAGCAGGGTTTTTATACCATGGATTTGGGCATTCTCCTTGGTTTTACCATGGTACAGAATAACTCTAATTTCAATAGAAATTAGGACACATAGAAATTGGGAAATATATATGTTGTTGTTGTATTCTTAATAATAAAACTAAATATTTATTAAACATAGCTGTCTTTATTTAATTTAATTTTAATTTATTTAATTATTTAATTTAATTTAATTTAATTTTATCTATATAATAAACCACTGAAGGCTGAACGTTAGTGATTTTATCATGGGGTTTGGGCATCCGGCTTTGTTTACCATGGTAAAAAATGACTTATATCCATATATATATATATATATACATATGGTAAAACAAAGGAGAATGCCCAAAACAAATGGTAAAAAACTTTACCGTTTGGCCTCCAGTAGTTTATTGCATTTGTATAAAAAAAAAATCTATGTTACATTGCTGTATTTTTATTTTATTTTATTTTATTTTATTTTATAAACCACTGCAGGCTGGACAGTAGTGATTTTATTTTTGGTTTTGGCCATCCGATTTTGTTTACCTTGGTAAAAAATGACTAATATCCAAGCTCTTGTGGTGTGTGTGTGTGTGTGTGTGTGTGTGTGTGTGTATATATGTTTGTTTTTTTGTTTTTTTTTCGGCAATAAACCACTAGAGGCCAAACGGTAATATTTTTTTACCATTTGTTTTTGACATTCTCCTTTGTTTTACCATGGTAAAAAAATCACTGTAACATGTATGCTCTTGTGGTTTAGTAATTAAATTCCTATTTTGTTTTACTAAAATTTTTGAAAATTAGATACTTTGAAAAAAGTTCAAGCTTTCTCTACCAAACCAGCTAATTTTGCTTTACCAAAAAACAGACTTGTAGTTGCATTAATTAAACTACATTACAAGAAAAATAAATCAATTTATGGCTTTTTCCTCCGCTCTGTCTAGATTCTGCAATACTTTCGGGTGTTTTTGAACCGGCGCAGTAATTACAGTGACACATTCACAGAAAATAAGGATGCTTTTCCACAGATAACACAATGACGTCTCAGCTGTTGTTTTCTAGACTGAGACGCCTGTTACAGAAATGCTTTCTAAATGAGTGCTACGAATGAATAATATACTTTTTGACTGCAAATCAATTTACTCACCCTCAAGTCATTCCAAACCTGTATGACTTGATTTTTTCCCATAAGAGATAAAAGCAAATGGGTTTGGAATGACATGTGGGTGACTAATATTTCATTTGAAGCTTTGAACTATTGGTTTAAAGGCGTCTAATGCTTTAGCCCAGAACATCGCGTCATCGGGGAGCTGCAGATTTGCCGGTAACCCACGTGTCGAGCCGTGGCACATGTAGGGAATGATGGCCAGCGTTCGGACTCTGCTGTCTGGCTGTTGTCGAGCTCGGGCGCGCGTTGAGCAATGAGGCCCAAGCGAATAACAGCTCTGCCCTTAACTCATCCCTTCTGGCAGGCCTGTGTGCTAATGATCTGTGTGGCCAAACGGTTAGACGATCCGCAGCCTGTCCCAGCGCGCAACGCTTGCCCAATATACAGCCACTCACTTACCGCTAACATAAGGCTTCTCTTAATACACAGCATGTATTTTAATACACCTTTGAAACATGAGTTGGTTTATTTATTTATATGCACGCTCTTGGCACGCTCTCTACTGTCTGGGGAGTCTTTCTATCTCTCTCTCTCTCTCTCTCAGAGGTGCAGCAGCATCTAGCGGTCTTGCTGGAAAGAAATGTTTACGTGAATGAAATGTATTTTTCTCACCTTTGCCTTTGTGGTGTTTATGCAGCGTCTTGCAAAAAGGTAGCTGCTGAGTGGGTCTTTATCTCAAATCTGTTGTGCAAATCAGAATGCTTAGATTTTGTTCTGGGCACATGCAAATAAAAAAAAGCATTTTTTATTTAGTGCATGCATTCACGAAACACAACAAATGTCTGTGTAAATGTATCATAATGCATGAATTGAAACCTAAAGAATGTAATGAAGTATTGCAAGAATTGCAGGTTGCATTGATTTACGCAATGTCACAATTTTATGGTTTTACGATTAACAATGCAGCTTACGCAGAATGCAGCAATTTATGTGATTTTTTATGTGAACTATGCTAATATAATTAGTCTTAAGGCCCTTGACATACAAAGATAAAGATATGTTTTTAAAAAATAGATCATAACGATAAAGGCATAGAGGAGCAATATAGTTGAAATCCTGCTTTTTTGTCTGCTGAATGACAATAAAAACATAAACAGCCAATCAGAATCCATCCTGCTTCAACGAGCTAGAGCATTTAAAGCAACAGCCGACAAAACTAGTAATAAAAAGAACAGCCAGTTTATGCAATGAAGTATTAAAACGTTTGACGTAATTTTGCAGAAATTGACGTTTGTAGAAGAATCGTTATTTCAACAATTTACACAGAAATTTATTTTAGTTGTTCTTCATGCACTTAATTTACAGTTTATACAGTTTGTAAAAAAAAATCTTTTTTTTCTTTGTTTCGTCACTCTTTTTTTACAAAATAGTTAAATAGTCTTATTTATTTTTACTACAAAATGTTTAATTATTACTAATTTAAGAGAACCGTCTATTCTGTCATTTCGCTTTACTCCTTTGTTTTTGACTTTGCTGTGGTTCCCATAGCTAATATTTAGTAATAAGAAAGTGTTTATTTGTTGCTTAAGGTTAATCTAATCCCACATGTACCAAATCTAACAAAAACATCACATCTCAGCTACTTTTCCTGTACGTTTCGCTGTTTTGTGTTTATCTTTACACCCTCCTAGAGCATCCATGCTAAGGTGTTAATATCAGCATCCAGCCTAACAGCTTATGAATGCTAACCAAACGCACGGTGTGAAACCGCTCCAGATCTCTGCAGCCCGTGCTCGCGGATTAGCACTTCAAAAAGGGCAAAGCGGTCTCCAACTCTGACACGCCGTCAATGCGCATTCTTTAATGTCGTGCCTCTGGCTGTTGCTGTTGACTCGGCAGATAACCTCGCCGTCATTTAGCGCAGCTTATTTCTGCAGAACGTGACATCCGGCACCTTTTAATCCCGTTATATCATTATTATATGTCAGAAACCTAATATACTCGCATGATGACACATACAGGATGTGTACAGGTTTCCTGTGCCGACAAGAATTAATGTCATTTTGCATGAGGTATTTATGGTGTGTATACAGGTCTAATATCAGAAAATAACTCCAAAAACAACCCCACGTCAAGGATCAAAGCTGGATTCAACCTAATGCCTTTCCTTGGCAAGTATCATCTTATTTTCCAGTAAAAAAAAAATGTAAGCATGCAGGATCAATTTACTTGAATTTACTTAACCCCTAACACGAGTCACATGACACTGTTTCCTACGATTTATGTGGCATATACAGTATCTTCCATCAGATCAGTCAGAACCCTGCACTGATAAGCATCAGTCTGTTTGCTTTCTGGAGTGCAGTGCACTTCATTAATAAAATCAATCTGTACACGTCTGATGCTCTGGGCTCAGATCTGGTGATGTACCAGAAGGCAAGATTTTATCGATGACTCTGTAGTGTCTCGGCACGAGCTAATTTTCTCTCGCTCAAAAGGCAGTAAGAGTATAATGCAGATAAATAATAGAGTGCACCTTTGGTTCAGTGAAGACCGCCTGTACCTGGAAGGTACACCTCATGCAAAGTGGAATATACAAGTATATTACTGACTGAAACCCTTGATAGGAATCTTTTCAAGGAGTCTGTTCAACTAGACTTTACTAGCTACATAGAATGGATGAGATTAGCGGTTCTTTTCTGTCAAAAACCTGCGCCATGATGCTCTGCATGGCGATTTGATCGTACTTTTTGTATTTGTTTTGTTTTATGGACCATCTGGGAAAAATTTAAAATTATTTAGTCTCTTCATTAAGCCATATGATTTGAAGAATCATTTATGTCTTCAACACAAAAACTGCGAATGAGTTATGAAACGAACTGACTGTATTATTCTATTGATGTGACACAAGAAAGAGTGTTTGTATACAGCAATAAGTTGAGTAACTTACAGTTTTTGACACAATATTGTTGTGTATCTCCTAACAAGATGCAGTACGTCTTGTTCCTGAACGATTCAGCATTTTTTGATTCGATTGAATGAATGATTCAGTGGCTCACACATAAAGACAGCTATTTGTTTGGTCTCCAAGTGAATCCATACTCATGAATGCTTCAGTTCAGTTCATGCTTTAGTCGGACACTCATATGCTTTGTTCCTGAATGGATCAGTGATTTGAATGGAACGATTCAATGACCAATTCAGTGACTCACTCATAACGACAGCCAGATGTTTTATCCCTGTGAATCAATGTTCATGAACGCTTCAGTTCATAGGTTAAAAAGATGCTTCAGTCATTCGCAGGCTTTGTTCCTGAATGAATCAGTGTTTGGAATGAATCATTTGAATGAACAATTCAATGACTCACTCATAACGACAGCCAGTTGTTTCATCCCTGTAAATCTGTGTTTGTAAATGCAAAAGTTCATTGGTTAAGCAAATGCTTCAGGCCCCACCTGCCTTGTTCTTGAATGAATCAATATTTTGAATGAATTAATTGAATGAACAACTCAATGACTCACTCATAAAGACAGCGATTTGTTTTGTCGCTAAGTAAATCCATGCTCATGAATACTTCAGTTAGTAGGTTAAACGAATGCTTCAGACATTCACCTGCTTTGTTGCTGAATGAATCAGTGTTTTGAATGAATCAATTGAATGAACGATTCAATGACTCACTCATAATCCCAGCTAGCTGTTTTATCCCTGAGTGAATCCATGCTCATGAATGCTTCCGTTCATAGGTTAAGCGAATGCTTCAGTCGTTTTGAATGAATCGATTGAATAAACGACTCGTAAAGACAGCCATTTGTTTTGTTGCTGAGTGAATCCATGCACATTAATGCTTGAGTTCATAGGTTAGGGAAACCTTCAGTCAGTGAATCAGTGTTTTGAATGAATCGATTGAATGAACAATTCAGTAACTCACACATAACGGTAGTCATTTGTTTTAACCCTGTGAATCTGTTCTTTGTTCCTGCAACTGCTTTTTGTTTCTGCATGAATCAGTGTTTTGAATGAATCGATTAGATGAATGATTCAAAGACTCATAATGACGGTCAGTCGTTTTATCCCTGTGAATCCGCGTTCGTGAATGTTTCAGTTCATCACTTAAGTGAATACTTCAGTCAGATACTCACATGCTCTTTTCTTGAATGAATCAGTGTTTTGAATGAATCAATTGAATGAACAATCCAATGGCTCAGTCATAACGACACCCAGTTGTTATCGCTGTGAATCCATGTTTGTGAATGCTTCAGGACATCGCTTTTGTGAATCCTTTAGTCAGATATGCTTCGTTCCTGAGGTAATTAGTGTTTTGAATGAATCAACTGAATGAACGATTCAGTGAGTCATTCATAAAGGGAGCCATTGCTTCAGTCAGTCACTCATCCGCTTTATTCTGTAATGAATCAATGTTTTAAATTAAATGGTTGAGTGAATGATTCAAGTTTAACTCACTCATAACAATAAAATAGTTGTTTTGTCCCTGAGAATCTTTGTTTGCGAATGCGTCAGTTAATCTGTTAAGTGTACGTGCCAGTCAGACACTCACATGCTTTGTTACTGAATGAATCACTTGAATGAACGATTAAATAAGTCACTCATAACAACTGCCATTTTTCGTTTTAATCCCTGTGAATCAGTGTTTGTGAATGCTTCAGTTGATCAGTTAAGTGAATGCTTTAGTCAGATACACACATGCTGTGTTCTTGAGTGATCAGTTGAATCAATTGAATGATCGATTCAATGAGTTACTCATTAAGGCAGCCAGTTGTTTTGTTCCTGTGCAATGAGTTTTTGAACAAATCAGTTATAGTGAATGTTTCAGTCAGTATACATGCTTTATTCTGTTATGAATCAACGTTTTAAACTTGATTGAGTGAATGATTCAACTACTTCACTGAAGAAAGCAATATTATGGATAGAGGACATATTTTATCCACAAGCAACAGTTTGAAGTTAAATATGTCTTAATGATTTATTTGTTTCTTACAAACACACAGCTTTCTTACTTTGTTCCATAATTAATCAATGTTTTAAACGAATTGGTTGAGTGAATAATTCAATGATTTTTTTGTTTGTGTTTTGAGTGAATCACTTGAATGAATGAGTCACTGATACACTCATATTTGGTCCCTTGTCGCCACTTACTGGTGCAACGATGTAGAAAAAATCACTGAAAAGACTCCAAAGTGATGCAACTAACCATTGTATAGTTATAATTTGTTTGTTGTTTAAATCGTTATCCCAATTTGAAGTACTAGTAATAGTGATGCTTGCCCTAACAAGCACTGCTAGCCAGTAGATGTCTACAGAGTTGAAGAACAGCAACCGTTTAATAAGGCATGTTATGAGTGAAACAGACAACCAGTGACACGTCTAACAATGGACTAGACATTTATAGGCAATTTCGACAGATAAATCTTGGCATAATGCCTGCAAACAAGTCCAATTTCTAAACCTCTCACTGCTCCATGGTGGGTTGAGAAGAGATTCCAGCGATCCCATTCAGTCACTTTCAGAAAATCCGTCCTTCTGGTTGGTACAGAAAATACCAGAACAGCTTAGAGGAGGATTAGACTTGCACCTGGTCCCCAATGAATTATCTAACAGTGTTAAAACTGAAAAAGTGAACTGTGCGGCGAGCCAGAATGAGATTTCCATGCAAATTGTTGGCCTCATCTTCCTCCTCCTTTATAATAATCCCGACTCAATCCGTCCCTCAGTTCGAAATGTGCCTAAATCTTCATTCTCTCCGAGTATTTTAGTGTTGTTGCGTATGCTAAACTGACTCTCTGTGCATAATTCCAGGTGATCGACATTAAGGAGAAGCTGAAGGAGTCGAAGAAATTCTGGTCGTCGCTGCCAGACAGCATCTGTGCAGAGGACGAAGTGACTGACCCAGATGAGGAGCAGTGCTGGAACAGTCACACGAAGGGAAGGTACGACGGTCACCTTCAGACACAGATTCCCTTGAGTCGCATTGCAGATTGTTGTGCTTCAATGACACCTTCCGTGGTAATTGTTTTAGCGATAATAGGTCATAGGAAAATACAAAACGCGCTGTTGGCACAATGCAAGGTTGCTGTTTGTCCAAGAAAAAACATTAGCCAATTTTTTTGGTTACCTAAAAAATAATAATAATAATAATAATAATAATAATTGAATACAACTGTGTAAATTTTGTATTATTCACTGGCAAAATAAAAATAAATAAATAAATAAATAAATAAAATAAAATAAAATAAAATAAAATAAAATAAAATAAAATAAGAATTTCTGAAAATTTTGG